>NC_081825.1:53702500-54002500 GCF_030867095.1 Alligator mississippiensis | reverse complement strand
GCTCCCAGCCGGGTCATGAGGTGCTACAGGGATTTGGGAGTGGGGCTAAAGGGTCTGGGGGCACAGGTGGTGTTCTCCTCCCAGTCTCAGGCTATGGGCTGAGGGAGAGGAGGATCCACATGGTCAACCAAAGACTGCAGCGCTGGTGTCATTGGGAAGGCTTTGGCTTCCATGACCACAGCCCGCTCTTCGGTGAGAGAGGCAGTGAGCTGCTGGGAAGAGATGGCCTCCACCTCTCTCCCCTAGGGAGGAGGCTCTTCTCAGCCAGACTGGCTGACCTGCTCCAGCGGGCTTTAAACTAAGCCCACTGGGGGAAGGTCGGACTACCGCCACTGCTGGCCCTCTGAGCAATCCTTGCAAAGCCAGCGGGTCAAGGCACTTAAGGGAGCCCACCCCTGCTCCAGCCCTGGTAAAATCTGTGGGCAAGGAAGGAGCCCCCCAGGGGACACTTGCCTGCCTGTACACAAATGCCAGGAGCTTGGGGAATAAGCAGGAGGAGCTCATCCTCCTGTTCAATGCAAATAATTATGATGTCATAGGGATAACGGAGACCTGGTGGGACTCCACCCATGACTGGACCACGGGTATGGATGGCTATACCCTGTACAGGAGGGATCGTGTGGATAAAAGGGGCGGGGGTGTAGCTCGCTATGTTAAGGAAAGCTACACATCCCTGCAAGCTGATATTGGCGACCAGGGTTGGCAACTGGAGACCCTCTGGGTTAAAATCCGTGCACGGCACAAGGGACACAATGGTGGGAGTCTACTACAGACCTCCCACACAAAGTCCTGAGCTTGACCAGGAGTTTGCCTGGGAACTGGCTGAGGCAGCATGCTCCAGGACCATGGTTGTCATGGGTGACTTCAATTACCCGGACATCTTGTGGGAGGATCGCTCAGCAAAATCTGAGCAGTTGCAAAGCTTCCTCTCATGCGTAGATGACCTCTACCTGACTCAAGAAGTCTATGGCCCAATGAGAGGCAAAGCGCTGCTTGACCTGGTACTGGCTACTGGGGATGACCTAGTTGGCGACCTAGTGATCGATGGGAAGCTGGGTGACAGTGACCATGAGCTGATCACCTTCACCATCCATCAAAAAGCTGGCAAGTCAGTCAGCAATACGGAAGTCCTTGACTTCAGGAAAGCCGACTTTGAAAAGCTCAGGAGGCTTGTCAGTGAGGCCCTAAGAGACCATGACCACAGGGAGAGGGGAGTTCAAGAAGAGTGGTTGCTCCTCAAGGCAGCGATCCTCAATGCACAAACTAAGTCTATTCCATCTCAGAGGAAAGGCAGCAAGAGGGCACAGCAGCCTCCCTGACTCTCCAGGGACCTAGCAGACCTCCTGAGGCTAAAAAGAAAGGTCTACAAAGGATGGAGGATGGGAGTCACCTCCATGGAGGATTATTCTGCACTGGTCCGGTCCTGCAGGGAGCATACCAGGAAAGCCAGGGCTTCAACTGAACTCCAACTAGCTTCGAGCGTCAAGGACAATAAAAAGTCCTTTTTCAGATATGTGGGGAGCCGGAGGAAAAGCAGGGGCAACATTGGACCCCTGCTGAACCAGATGGGGCAACTGACAACTGACGCCCAGGAAAAAGCCAACCTATTAAATAGGTACTTTGCATCGGTCTTTCATCAGTCCCATGGGACGCCCATGCCCGCTACGGGACAGGGAAGTCCTGGTGAGGGTGATCCCCTGCCCTCCATTAATGCTGACTTCATGAAGGAACATCTTGAGAAGCTGGATACCTTCAAGTCAGCCGGCCCTGACAATCTTCACCCAAGGGTACTCAAGGAGCTGGTGAGCATCATAGCCCAGCCTCTAGCATGGATCTTTGAAAACTCTTGGCGCTCTGGTGTAGTGCCCGAAGACTGGAAGAAGGCCAATGTGGTGCCTATCTTCAAGAAAGGGAGGAAAGTGGATTTCGCTAACTATAGGCCCATCATCCTGACTTCTATCCCGGGGAAGATCTTAGAAGAGTTTATTAAAGAGGCCATCCTTAATGGACTGGCCGACGCCAACCTCTTAAGGGATAGCCAGCATGGGTTTGTTGCGGGTAGGTCTTGCTTGACTAATCTCATTTCCTTCTACGACCAGGTGACCTATCACCTGGACAAGGGAGAAGAGATTGATGTCATATATCTTGACTTCAAAAAAGCCTTCGATCTGGTATCCCATGATCACCTCTTGGTGAAACTGGCCAATTGTCGCCTTGGGTCCACCACGATCCACTGGCTGGAAATTGGCTCTGTGGTCGGACCCAGAGGGTAGTAATTGATGGAAATCACTCATCATGGTGCCCTGTGACCAGTGGGGTCCCCCAATGCTCTGCCCTTGGACCCATATTGTTCAACATCTTCATTAATGATGTGGACACTGGAGTCAGAAGCGGACTGGCCAAGTTCACCATTGACACCAAACTTTGGGGCAAAGTATCCACACCAGAAGGCAGGTGGATGATCCAGGCTGACCTGGACAGGCTCAGCAAGTGGGTGGATGAGAATCTGATGGTGTTCAACACCAATAAATGCAAGGTTCTCCACCTTCTTGGGAAGAAAAACCCAAAGCATGCTTATAGGCTCGGCAGTGCTATGTTGGCTAGCACTATGGAAGAAAGAGACTTGGGGGTCATCATTGACCACAAGATGAACATAAGCCTGCAATGCAATGCTGCAGCTAGTAAAGTGACCAAAACGTTGGTTGCATACATAGATGCTTCTCAAGCAAATCCTGGGACGTCATTCTCCCCTTGTACTCAGCCTTGGTGAGGCCGCAGCTGGAGTACTGCATCCAGTTTTGGGCTCCACAATTCAAAAAGGATGTGGAGAAGCTTGAGAGAGTCCAGAGAAGAGCCACACACATGATCAGAGGTCAGGGAAGCAGACCCTACAATGACAGGCTGAGAGCCCTGAGGCTCTTTAGCCTGGAAAACCGCAGGCTCAGGGGTGATCTGATGGCCACCAATAAGTTTATCAGGACTGACCACCAGTATCTGGGGGAACGTTTGTTCACCAAAGCGCCCCAAGGGATGACGACTAGGTCGAACGGTCATAAACTACTACAAGACCGTTTCAGGCTGGACATAAGGAAGAATTTCTTTACTGTCCGAGTGCCCAAGGTCTGGAACAGCCTGCCAACAGAGGTGGTTCAAGCACCTACATTGAACACCTTCAAGAGCAAACTGGATGCTTATCTTGCTGGGATCCTATGACCCCAGCTGACTTCCTGCCTTTGGGCAGGGGACTGGACTTGATGATCTTCTGAGGTCCCTTCCAACCCTAATGTCTATGAAATCTATGAAATCTATGATATATGAGAACAAATTAGAGATGCAAAGAACTGACTGGGAAAGAAAGGGGTTAGACTAGGAAGCAGTAGGAGTAGGAAGCTTGAATCCAGAGCTACAACTGTTGTTTGAGGGCAAGTAGCATTGGAGAAGAGATGAGTTAAGTTTCAATAGAAGAAAGCCAGGTATTTCTCAATGTAAATTGGTGACAGAAGTAGGTTTTAAAGAATAGCTGGAGATCCTCAACTGTGAAGGAACAGTTGGAAGACGACAGAGATCAGAAACCAATAGATGCACTTTATCTGTTCGTGCATTGGAAGATGGTTGAATAAAATGGGATCATCAACTTTATTGAAAAAAATGGTGTCCAAGGAATGTGTGAGCAGGACTGAGAGAATCTTGATTTATTGGACAAACTTAACTTAGTCCTTCATGCCCCCTGAATGATTATTTCCTTGCATATATTTGATGCATATCTTTTGGAATTGTTTTGTTACATGAATTCTTCACAAGCATGAAACTTTAGAGGTATTTCTTAATTCTGACTACCCAGATGCATCTCATAGCATTATGTTTGTTCCCTGATAGAAGGGTCTGATCCAATGCCCATTTAAGTGAGTAGAAATATTTTTTTATTGACATTAAATATCATTAGATCCAATCCTAAATTCCCAGCCGCCATTGAATTTTCTGCAAACACAGGACAATGTAAACACACGTTGTTCATCGTTGAGGCTAGAGGCCTTAATTCACAATTTTTTTACCATAAGTGTTGATACATGTGAACAGAATGCAGCTTCTATGAAGATGTCTACATGTAACTTTCAATTTGGTTTTTCTCTATTTTTTACCTGATAATCTCAGCTTCTGAAATATTCATGGAAAAAGAGAGGTTAAAACATATCAGAAGCAACTCTAAACAATGAACAATATTGCAAAACAATTAATTTTTGTCAAGTTCTGTCCTTATGTATTCATCTTTATGCCCTTTAAAGACCTCATACAACCTAAATTTCAGTTAGCGTTGCTCTGAAGGTTTTCATGTTTCCAGAGCAGCTGCTGCAAAAGACATTCAGGCTATTGTGAGATTTTTGAGGGCCTCTACTGAGAAATGTAGAATTCTATTATAAATTCTGTAAAGCAATATCAATATAATTTCAGCTTCAGTGCTGTGGCCATTAATAATTTGTGCATTGTCTTTGGAAATTCATCAGTTCATTTACCTTTATACCATAACATCATCTTACATTTAAGACTGAGACACAAAGAAGCAGTTAGAAGGACAGGGACACACCCAACTTTTGTATTAACAGTTTTTAAGGAATTCCAAGCAGGGCAGAACTAGATCACTCTTAGATGCCTATATTCACACAGATGCCTAATAGGTGGCATAGAACCTGGCCCAAGGTATTTAAAAGACACTGTCTTTATTCAGTGTTACAACACCAAGTGCCTTTGATTAGCAGAACATGGTCACCCCTTATGACCCTTCCCCAGATATCCTGTGTTTGGGACTCTCAGAGAATGTCTATATCTATGCTGCTTCCATGCTGGTCTGGAGAGCACAGCCGAGAAGCACACCGAGTCATGCCTTTCCTGTATGTGTTAAACCTGGAAGCCTGGTAATGGAGGTCACCCGTGCTTCCAGGGAGAGCAAGCTAGAGACTGAGAGTGTGAGATCAGCAGCAGGGGAGGTCCCCAGGTAGCTTTTCTGCCTGTTTCTGGGCTTGGTGAATATACCATAGATGACAGATTGTGGGAAGCTTCTCAGTGTTGTTCAAGAGCACTGAAGAAGGTACATAGACACACTCTGTACTACATCAGTGTGCAGTTTCTAATGTTGCAAGCTTTGGCTTCATTCCTTGGCCTTTACATGTAAAACATTTGTAAATCACTTCAGCATTATGGCACTGCATCATTTTAAAGCTGCACATCTTAACTGGACACTTTCAGGTTTCTTTATAGAAAAATAAATATGTATGATCTTATACCAATAAGGTACTTTTATTCAGCCCCATCCTAATGACCTTGATATGACCTTGGCACATTGCTTCCAGCATTGTATTTCCTCCTGTTCTAGTTTATTTTTCAATCCAGCAGTAGCTTATTTAAGCAAGCTATGCAGTTTGGCCTAAAAGAATTCATCATCCTTGGTGTAATTTATTCATAAATTAACTCCATGAAGCTCCTTTTTACATACTGATCACTCTATGCTTTCATTTTACACATTGATGAACATTACAAAAATAAATGAGAGAGTCTAAAAATAGGTGGGAGGTTATAATAGTGAGGCAAAACCTGCTGTGATCACCCCTGGGCAAGCTAAACACTGAACTCAGCATTGCAAAGAACTGTTTAAAACTACACTTAGAACTGTTTTGTGGGGAGGTGGTATGCAGTCAAAGCAGCATTTTCCATACAGCTGATAACATGTTAATATAACCTATTGCTACATGTGTTAGGAGTGGGGTTCTGTCATTTATATTATTTCTAGTTTGCTTTGTAATGTTTCTGTTGTGGAATTATACTAACTGGAACATTTAGTGTGTGGGGATGATTTATGGTTTCAAACTCTATGATTGCATGTGAGTTAGGTAAACTCCTAATTGGCTAATAGGGCCTAGTTGATGTAGTTACTATAATGTTACTTTTCAGTAGGTATATAGAATGAAAATGTTTGCAAAGTAAAAAAGGATTTGCAGTATGGACTCTGCCCCTATGGCTGCATCCATGGGTTTGTACAGAGTTGCTTTCTTTGCCATCTGAAGTGCTTTATTGCCATGACTTAACAGAAGTGCAGGGCTTTGCAGCATTTAAAAATGGGTAGAGCAATTTAACCATTGTTAAATAAGGTATTACATTTGAAGCGCTGTATTTTACAGTACTTTAGCAACCTACAGCACTTTAAATAACTTCTGAATGCCAGTCAAACTTCTGACTAGTTGAGAAGCCCAGGAGGCTACAGAGCAGCCCCTGCCTCCTAGCCTGAAAAGTGCAGAAAGGCTCAGAGTACCCCGCCCCTCCGCCCAACCTCCCCACCAAACACTGCAGTTCTGTCATGTTTAAGGGTGCTGTAACTTTATAGTGCTATAAAAAGTGCTCTAAATTACAGAGCTGTAAAATAGGCACAGAGCACTTCTGTACACACCCCACATGATCAGGGGCATGCATTTGCAGCAGCAGAAATAGTAGTGCCACAAATTTGTACCACTACTTTGTGCTGCAGTGCATGCCCCTGCCTGTGCGCTTTGCAGTGGAACATGTTTTCCTGCTACTCTAGGTGCTGCAGCATGGCTGGCTGGGGCACAGGGTGACTCAGTGCAGGGTGACTCAGTGCTGTCCTTCTAACAGTGGGCAGCCCCTGCATTTAGGTACGCTGTGCCCCAGCCAGCCAGTGAGTGGCACATGGAGACAGAAGAGCAGGCAGCCAATGGCTGCCTGCTCCCCCATCTCCACACACTGCAGACCCCCCACATTGAGGCAGCCTGTGTGGCAGAATGCCATCTCTGTCTCTCCCCAAACTCTGCTATCTGATAATTTGGTTACCATGGTCACTGCAGAGGGCAGACTCCTCTGGTCCCATCTGCTTCAGGTAACCCTGAGTTGTAACCTGAGCTGGATACATTCCTGAGGAAGGGGGAAACCTGCTTTCTCTGCCTATGTGACTGGCATCACATACTTGGGTGGGGGGCTTGAACTTCCTATTCTTCCAAGCAATGCCAACATGACTGGGAGGGGGCTAAAGACCCTGCCAGTCTACCCAGGAACCAGTGATGCAGTTCAAATTGGTTGGCTGGCAGCCAACTGTTGCTGGACTTCACTGGATCAGGTAAATGAGGTCATAAGGACTATATAAGTGAAGGACTGCCCAGAAGGAGGGGTGGTAGCCATGATGAGAACTCAGAGAGAAGCTGAACCATCTGAAACTCGTGTTCTCTCTTGAAACTCATGGCCAGGGAACTGCCTGCCTCCAGAGGGAACCTCCACCTGCCTCTGGATGATACTTGTGATTAAGCTACTTGAGATCTAACTAGATGCAAAGCTTGCAGTAACACAGATGCATGATCAAAAGCTACCATGCCACTATTTGCTCTAAGGAATTTCTCTGATATTGTTCTACCCTATACCCTATTCCAAACCTACTCCTTCTAACCAATAAGGTTATCTTTGGTACCTAGTGTGGGAGACGTATTGGGAAAGAGTCTAGATTATGCCTTGGGTTCCCCTTGGTTTGGCTGATTAAGGGAGACCACTATTTGTGCTTCAGACTGAGAGAAGCACCCCAAGTTCTTGCAGTGGGTCAAGTACCCTCAAGGATTACTAAGTCTGTGTTTTGCAGAGGGCACAGGTCCCAGATCAGTCCAAACTCTGGGTGGTGGTGGCGTTACCCCCCAGGCTTGCTGGTGTGCTCAAGGAAGGGGGTCAGTTGAACATGAGGAACCGCCAGGGAGGCACTCAGAGCCTGAAGCATGTTCAGGCACAGTGAGGTAGGTGGCTCAATGCAGCAGCACCCCCTACTTGCCCACCACATCCTACAACCCAGCCAGCCACTAGCTACCTTGCTGAGGTACAGTGTGCCTTGAGATGGGGGACCAGGCAGTCCCGGGCTGGCTGCTCCTCCATTTTGAGGCACACTGCACTCCAGCCAGCCAGGAACCATCTGGCTGGGGCACAGGGTGTCTCAGCACCGGAGCTTTGAGCAGGAACTATGTGTAGAGGGGCCCGTGTTTGTCCCAGCACACACCACTTTGGCATGCTCTGAGAAGGCACAAAGAAGGCCATTATGATTCACTTCTAATGAGATCTGCTGTCATCATGGAGAGGTGGTGTTAGACACCTATTCAGATAGGATATGTTCTTGCAGGAAGAATGAGATAGATGACCTAAAGCACTATTTTTGCTCTTGTTTGTTCTTTGACGATAAAAGAAGGAAATGGATCTTTCCATTAGTGGAAAATTCTAAGTACTAGGTTAATGAAGAAAAAACAATTTGGTTCCTCCCTGACTACTTACAGCATGTTCTATACTTCAGAGGTGTATTTGAGTTACTTGCATAAAGATTAAGGGCAAAAATCAGAATTCCCTGACCTCAATTTTTTATTCTATTTTAAATTGCTTTGCTTATTTATTTTTTATATATCATATCTTATGTTCAATTTTATTTTTGTTTAAAAGTAAATGTGTAATCTTATTGTCTGCTTTTATCAGTAATCACAAATCATGTACTTACATTATTATGTAATATAGAATGCTATCATTAATGCTACTTTATCTTTTCAGTAAAATTTATTAATAAACAACTATTGCTAATACTTGAGAAGGCCTCATCCACGTCCTTGGCCTGACTTTGTGATAATTTGCAGACCTTAAAATAACATGATTATTGTTCTTTCCCCCGTTATCTTCACCTGGACATGTTCAATACATCTGTTGCTCTCTTCCCCTTCAAACTCGAGACAAGTATATAACTTCCTGACATATAGTATACCTCCTCCTCTTTTTCCATACCTATTCTTTTGGAACAAGCTATATTCCTCAACAGTGGCATTCTAGTTGTGGAAGTTATCCACTGTTGTTTTGTATGCTTATTTAATCAGATTTCTCAATATATCTTGCTTGTTTTTCATTCTCCTTTCCTTAGTATAGAGACATCAAAGCTACTTTGCAGACTACCCTTTTGTTTTTTTCTCTTACATTTTTTTAGCCTGTCTACATGTGCAATTATTCACAACTAAATTTACAGCACATTAAGCAGATGTGCAGTAAACGTTTTTGGCAGGTGTCTACACATGCAGAGACTTAGCACTAAATCTGGTGCTGAGTCCCTCCATCCCTGCCATGTGCCCCTGTGGCCACTGGGGGGAGATCCAGTCTCTAGCCACATGGCTGCCAACATTTGACAGTCTGTTGAAGCCAAAACCTGCTGTCAGCACTTATTGGAAACACAACCCCGCCCTCTGATCCTTGGCCAGCCCCTTCCCTGCCCAGGAGCACAGTCCCCAGCTTAGAAGCAGTATGTGGAAGCTCCCCCCTTGCCCACTATGCCTCCCCATGCCAGGGATGCCCCTGCCCAATAGTCTGCTGCTCCAGTGCTGACCCTTGGCAGCAATGACCAGTGCCCCACACTCCCACTGCTCATGGTGCTGGCCCTGCTGGCCCCAGCAGGCTCACCCGACTCAGGCATCAGGAGAGCCATGCATCCACCAGTTGGAGCCAGAGGACTGGCTGCAGGACACCCTGGCTAACTCCCCTCCTCATGCACTCCCCGTTCCAGTCTGCCTGCCCTGCTGCCCACACACCTACTGCCTGACCACCACCAGCACCACTCTCATGCACATGGTTGAAGCAAAAAAATGTTATTTCCCTAACAACATTCACCCTCATCCTTCCCCTCTCCCCCCTCAAACAACATAGCTTCTCCACCCTCCTCCTCTCCCAGCAATAAAAAAAATCTACTTATAACATGAAAACTATTTATAATGTGACAACTATTTACAATGTCTTTGGTTTTTGGGCCCAGAGTGGCAGGGCAGAACCTGGTGGCAGGTGCCCAGCACCCCAGCCTCAGGCCATTCTCCTATAGGTATAGGGGCCACCGGGACCCCAGTGGGAGATGGTCTCATACTGTGGCCACCTGGGATGGCACTCCCTGAGGATGGGTAGCTCTCCCTCCAGCTGCCCCAGTACAGCCCCAGGGATCCTGTGAGGCATGGCTGGATGCTCAGGTATGTGGTGAGGGGTAGAAGGGCGGGTCTGGGTCCAGGTGGGTAGCTGCAGGTCTCGGGTGGGGGCTGGCCAGTGGGTCTGCTGGGCAGGAGGTGCCAGAGAACCTCCTCCCAGGCTTGGGTGGGGGCCTGCTGCAGGCTGGTGGGTGGGATCCAGGGGCCCTATGGGGCCATGGGCAGGGACTGGGAAGCAGGGGGCATGGACATGGGCATTGGGGCCAGGAGGGTGTCCAGGGCCCAGTGGTCAGTACCCATGCCTGGAGGCCACCTGCTGCCAGGGCATCTAAAGGTACTCCTGCTCCAGGGCCTCCATGAGCACCCAGTGCTCCCACTGCACCCGGTACTGCGCCCCATCCTGGGTAGTCTCCTGGGTGATATCTTCTGCCCACCAGGCCTGCATACACATCTCCCACACTTGCACCCATTCCTTCCACTCCTCTGCCACCGCCAACATAGATTCATAGATTGTAAGGCTGGAAGGGACCTTGGAAGATCATCAGGTCCATCCCACTGCACGAGGCAGGAAAACCAACTGGGGTTAGGTGACTCCAGCAAGGTGACCATCCAGTCTCCTCTTGAAGATTTCCAGGATAGGTGACTGCACCACCTCTGGAGGGAGCTAATTCCACAGTCTGGGCATCCTAACTGTGAAGAAGTTTTCCCTAATGTTGAGTCTGAAATGGTCTTCCAGGAGTTTGTGGCCATTACTCCTGGTTTTCCCCTCAGATGCCCTGGTGAACAGTTGTTCACTAAGCCCTTGATGTACTCCCCTGATGTAGCACTAAGCTGCTACCAGGTCCCCTCTTAGCCTTCTCTTTTCCAGGCTGGAGAGTCCCAGGTCCCTCATCCTTTCCTTGTATGGCTTGCCATGCAAGTCTCTGATCATATGGATGGCCCTTCTCTAGATTTCCTCAAACTTCACCACATCCTTGTGAAAGTGTGGCATCCAGAACGGAACAGAGTACTCCACCTGGGGGTCTCACCAGTGCTGAGTAGAGTGGAAGAATCACTTCCTGGTTTTGCTGGAGATGCATCGATTGATGCTTGCGAGTATTATTTGCCCTGCTGTCTACAGCTTCGCACTGCCAGCTCATATTCATACTGTGGTCTATTATTACCCCAGGTCCCTTTCATTTGTGGTGCTGGTCAGTTTGGTGCTGCCAAGACTGTAGGTGTGTAGGGGATTGTTCATCCCCAGGTGGAGCACTTTACATTTCTCAAAGTTGAACTTCAAATGGTTCCAATCCGCCCAATTTGAGAACCTGTCTAGGTCCGCCTGTATTTGTAGCCTATCTTCAAGAGTGACCATGCTTCCCCATAACTTTGTATCATCCACAAACTTGGTCAGTGAGCTCTTCACCCTCACATCCAAATTACTGATGAAGATGTTGAAAAGTACTGGACCAATCCCTAACCCCTGTGGGATGCCGCTTGCCACTTCTCACCAGGATGACACAGATCCATTCATTAGAACTCTCTGGGTTCTACCCCACAGCCAGTTTTATACCCACCTAACTATTCCTTAGTTAAGCCCACAATCCTCCAATTTTCTCATGAGAACGTCGTGGGATACCAGATCAAAGGGTTTTTGGATGTCAAGATATACAGTGTCAACCTCCTCTTTCTTGTTTAGGTGGTGAGTTACATGATCATAAAAGGAGATGAGGTTGGAAGAGAAGACCTGTCCATGATGAAGCCATGCTGGCTGTCATTCAGAATCCTACCTTCTGCAAGCCTATCACACATAGACTCCTTAATGAATTTTTCCAGGATTTTCCTTGGGATAGAAGTTAGGCTAATTGGCTTATAGTTACCCAGGTCCTCCCTCTTTCCCTTCTTGAAGATGGGCACAACACTGGCCCTCTTCCAGTCCTCAGGGACTTCCCCAGAGTGCCACAAGTTTTGGAAGAGTTTGCCAGGGGTTTCATGATGACTTTGGCCAGATCCTTCAGCACTCTCAGATGGAGTTCATCCAGTCCTGCTGATTTATTTATATGTGTCTAATTTTTTTAACTGGTCACACACCAGTTCTATGGGAATAGTAGGAAGGCGGTCATTCCTGCCCAACTCATTCTGTACCCTATCTGACATGATTTTCCCCTTGGCCCAGTGAAGCAAAGTAGTCATTCCGGAGTTCAGCTTTCTCCTGAGTGCTGGTAATCAGCTGTCCTGAGTTGTTGAACAATGGTCCCACACTCCCATTTGTTTTTCTTAGGAATGGCCCCACACTCCCATTTGTTTTCCTCAGCAATGGCCCCACACTCCCATTTGTTTTCCTCAGCAATGGCCCCACACTCCCATTTGTTTTCCAACAGCTGCTATAGCAGGAGGTTCTAGTCCCTGGTGCACCACTGGCATAGCCAGTGCATCTGGATGGTTCCAGTGCCCACATTGCCACTGAGGCTGCTGGCCTCTCCCCCATTCTCCAGATGTTGACCCTGCTAAAGCAAGAGAAAGAAGCATTTTCATAGATTTCTTAGATTTTAGGGTTGGAAGGGACCTATTAGATCATTGAGTCTGATGCCCTGCCCTGGGCAGGAAAAAGTGCTGGGGTCAGATGACCCCAGCCAGGTGTTTGTTCAATCTCCTCTTAAATACCTCCAAGGGAGGGGATAGCACCACATGCCTTGGAAGCATATTCCATTTTTTGTCAAGAAACTGTAAAGAATGTTTTCTTGATATCCAATCTAAATTTGCTCTCCTTCAGTTTGTGGCCATTGTTTCTTGTTACCCTAATGGGCACCCTGGTAAACATCATATTGCTCATATTCTGCCATCCCCCCGTGATGAGTTTGTAGATGGCCATGAGATCACCTCTCAGCCTTCTCTTGTAGAGGCTGAAGAGATTCAGGTCCCTCAATTGGTCCTTGTAGGGTTTTTCCTGTAGGCCTCTAACCAGACAGGTGGCCCTCTGAACCCTTTCCAGCTTATCTACATCCCTCTTGAAGTGCAGCACCCAAAACTGGATGCAGTACTCCAGCTGCAGCCTGGCCAATGCCGCAAAAAGGGAAAGTATCACCTCCTTAGACCTGTTTGTCATGCACCTACTTATGCAAGAAAGAATGCGGTTAGCTTTACATATTACATCATCACATTAGTGATTCATGTTCATTTTGGAGTTGACTACAACTCCAAGATCCCTTTCTGCAGTTGTGCTACTTGGAATGGTACCTCCCATGCTATAGGTGTGTTAATGATTCTTCCTCCCTAGTGCAACACATGGCATTTATCTTTGTTAAACTGCATCCTATTCTGTTCCACCCTCTTCCCCAGCCTGTCCCAATCCACCTGGATTCACTCCCTCCCCTCTAATTTGTTTTCCTCACCCCATAGTTTGGTGTTGTCTGCAGACTTGGATAGAGTGCTTTCTACTCTCTCATCCAAGTCACTAATGAAGAAATTGAACAGTACTGATCCAAGGACAGAGCCTTGGGGGACTCCACTGCCCAAATTTCTCCAGATAGAAACTGACCCATCCACCAGCACTCTCTGGGTGCATCCCATAAGCCAATTTTCCACCCACCGGACTTTGTAATAATCTACATTGCAACTGTTTAGTTTATTTATAAGACTTGGGTGTGACACTGTTTCAAAGGCCTTTTTGATCTGCCTGCTATGAACCCATGCTGGTTGCATCTTAGCATTATTTTACATGCTGGTCTGCTACAAATATGATCCTTAACAATTTTCTCAAAGGTCTTGTCAAAGATAGAGGTGAGGTTAACTGGCCTATAGTTACCTGGTTTCTCCTTCCTCCCCTTCTTGAAAATAGGGACCATGTTGACCCTTTCCCAGTCCTCCAGGACCTGTCCTGAGTGCCATGAGTGCTCAAACAGTCACGCCAGTGGTTCCATTATGACTCCAGCTAATTCCCTAAGTACCTTAGGGTGAAGATCATTAGGGCCTGTTGACTTAAGTACATCCAGCCCCTCCAAGTGCCCTTTTACTTGATCAGCATTAACAATTGGTGGGTTGGTATCTATCTCATGCTTACCTAAAGTCCCATTGGGATGCATGCTTGTATCTGTGTCGAGGAACTCGGATGCAAAGAAATCATTCAGGAGCTCCGCTTTGGCCATCCTATCTGTTACCAGTTGCCCTAGTCCATCTTGAAGAGGCCCTATGTTACCTTGTGCTTTCTTTTCGCTTCCTATGTATTTAAAGAATGACTTTTCATTATCCTTAACTTTTGCTGCCAGCCTAAGCTCCATTTCTGCTTTGGCCCTCCTCACTTTTGTGAGAGTTTGCAACATATCAAATAGATGTTCTGCACCAGAGGCTGCACACCACCCAGCCTCAGATTGGGGTCAGTCATGTATGGGTGCCCAGGGACCATGATACGTTGGCTAGGAAGACCCAGATGACTGTCAGCTGAGTCCCCCATCCACATTTGCTCCCCTGGGGCTGGTGGTCCACTGTGTGCTGGGTACAGGAAGCCTGCCTCTGCTGGCCCATTCCCTGGGCAGGAGAAGCCAGATCACCTGCTGCCATGATTCCAGACCCCACTCTCTCCTCTACTGCACTGTCACCCAGCCCATGGTGCTCAGACTTGGGCTGCATGGGGCTTCCAGATAACTGGGGTGAGGGGTTGGCCATAGTGCCAGGTTGCATCTACATGTGCAGTACCTAATCATGACTTAATTTGATACCTGCATTTACAGATATCTTATTTAGTCATGATTAGCCATTTTTACAGCTCAGTAAGGGTGTGCATGTGTAGACGTGCAGTAAACTAGGCTAATGTGCATTAACACATCTCGTGGAGACATGCCCATAGTTTTCCACCCTCTTCTAGAATTAAGTCTCTCTCTTTCTCTAGGTTCTTATTCTTTGTATGGGATAGTATATTTTTGTGTTCATCTCTTAATAGGACCTAGTCTTAAGATCACTTTATCAGGATAGGCAGAAAGGGCAAATGCAGATGAGCTGAAACATGCATTCCCTGGGGGAAAATAGCAGCAAGTTGCCCAGGTGAGGTGGGGGAGGCTGGGGTCAGCACCAGGGCCTTGGGACCCTCCTGAGGCTGCAGCAGTGATGATCCAGGTGTGTAGAGCCTGGCCAGTTGCTAGAGCATGGCTCTGACCAGTCAGGCTCCATTTTTGGGCAGCGCAAGCTGCCACTATATGCACCCCACTTCTTTTTTCTGGTACAAGTTTTTTTTGACACTGGGATCTCCTGGTGTCAAAAAACCCCACCTGCTTTTATGGACATGCCCACAATGTCCAAAGACTTGCTCCCTATCTTTTTTTTGTTGAACATCAACCAGTTGTGAAAGAAGCAAAAGTCCTCTTACTGATATGACCTTTGTAGGCTTGTGTAATTATTCCTATCTGGCATAGGCAGTAAAAGGCTGGGGCTAATGGGGCTTATCCTCCCCCCACCCCCCCAAACACAGGCAGCCTAGGCATGAGATGTAAGTGGCTGCAGCAGGGCATGGTGGAGGGGATTGGGGGACAGAAGGGAAGTGCATAGACAGAGATTCAGAGATTAGCAGCCAGAGCCTGCAGGCTGCCAGGAACTCAGCCTGGCCTGGCTGTGTGTGAAGCAGCACCCAGCAAGTAAATGTGTGGATGAGAATGGGAGTCAGGAGGTAAGGGGTGTTAGGGGGCAGATTGAGGCCCCATGGGGGTGGTGAATGGAGCCCTGGGGTGGGTCATGGGATGCTTGCTGCTTGGTTGGCTCATCCAGGGGTGCAGGGGGGGGGGGGGCTCCCACCGCTGCCCACACTTCCAAGGCAGGGACAGGGGATATGTGCCTCCTGATCTGTGTTGTGTGTGGGGCAGAGGCAGGCTGCTACTGTAGGCTACACCCTGTACCCCACTGCTGGTGCCCTGGCAGCTACACAATGTTATGTGCCTCCCACTGTTGGGCAGGTGGCACAGCCAGCACTTAGGAGACATGTGGGGTTGCACCATTCCTGGGGCACCAGCAGTGGGGGCAGAGCCCAGCCCACAGTGGCAACCACCTCTGCCCCATGTACAGATTGTGGGGGCACATGGCCCCTGTGCCTGCTGTGGGGGTGTGCACAGTGATGGTAGCTGTGGCAGAATATCACCTCTGTCTCTCCCCAAAAACTCTGCTATGTTCCAATTGGATTAACATGGCTACTGCAAAGGGCAGACTCCTCTACCCTATGTTTTCATGAAATCCTGAGTTGTAACCTGAGCTGGATACATTCCTGAGGGAGGGGGGAAACATGCTTCCTCTGCCAACATGACTGGCATCACATACCTGAGTGGGGGGCTTAGGCTCCCTATTGTTCTAAGCATTGCCAGTCTACCTGGTAACCAGTGATGCATTTCAAATTGGCTGGTTGGCAACCAACAGGTGCTGGCCTCCATTGGACCAGGTAAATGAGGTCATAAGGTCTATATGAGTGAAGGACTGCCCAGGAGGAGGGGCAGTAGCCATGATGAAAAGTTAGAGAGAAGCTGGACCATCTGAAACTTGCTCTCTGTCTTGAAACTCATGAACAAGGAACTGCCTGCCTCCAGAGGGAATCTCCACCTGCCTCTGGATAATACTCATAAGTAAGCTTCCTGAGATCTAACTAGATACAGTAAAAGCTCTGTTATCTGGCATCCCCTGGGAATGGGGGATGCCAGGTAACAAAATATGCTACTTAATTGAGAGGCCCTGGCTGCTGCTTCTCCTGCTGTGTCTGGGGCATCCCTCTGTCCCTCTCACCACATTGCCACTCCTCCTGCCACATCACCACCTATCCTGTGGGCCCTGTGGGCCCCACAGGACAGGGAAGTGGGCCCCACACAGTCCCATGCAGCCTGTTATACCCCAGGCCATGGGGGCTCAGCAGCGCAGGCTGCTTTGTCCCGGGCATGGGGGCTCAGAGAAACCAGCAGTACCACAGTGGGCACTTCCAGTTTCTCAAGCCAGCATGCCGGTTAGTGGAGCATGCCGGCTTATAAAATGCCAGATAGCGCAGCTTTTACTGTATATAGCTTGTAGTAACTCAGATGCATAATCAAAGGCTACCCAGTCACCCTGTTTGCTCTATGGGATTTCTTTGCTCTACCCTGTACCCTATTCCAAACCTACTCCTTGTAACCAATAAAGTTCTCCTTTGTACCTAGCATGGGAGACGTATTGGGACAGGTTCTAGATTATGCCTTGGGTCCCCTTGGTTCAGCTGACTAAGGGAGAACACTATTTGTGCTTCAGACTGAGGGAAGCACCCCAAGTTCTTGGAGTGGGCCAAGTACCGTCAAGGACTTCTAGGCCTATGTTTTCCAGGAGGCACAGTGCTGGGATCAGTCCAGACCCTGGGTGGTCACAGCGTTACCCCCAAGCTAGTGGGTGTGCTCTAGGAAAGGGGGTCAGCCAGACATGAGGCACTCCCAGGGAGGCACTTGGAGCCTGGAAGGTATTTGGGCACAGTGAGGTGGGTGGCTCAGCACAGGAGCACCCCCTACTGGCCCACCACAATAGCCTCCCCCATGCCCCTGGATGAGCCATCCAGGCTCCAAGTATCCCATGACCCAACCTGGCCCTGGGGATCCATTCACCCCAGCTCCTGCCCCCACTCCCTCCCTCACCATGGAGGCCTTGATCTGCCCCACCCCCCCATGCCTCTTCCCCATGTCAGACTTACTTGCTGGGGACGGGGTTCCCCACACACACACAGCCTGCCAAATCATATTTTCTTCCTTTGCCTATGCTGTCTGGGCCATTACCTTCAACAGGACATACGTGAATACCAGCCTTTCAGGTAAGAACCTCCCAGTCTTTCTGATCTGCTGAGAAAGACTGGCAATATTATTGCTGTCCACATGGATGTATGGGAAAGGGTAGTAGTCACATTTTTAATTCAGGCTTTAGGCATGCAGAACACCAGAAAGCATTCTACATACAGATACCAGATGCATGCTTCTATCTTCATCAAAATAAATTACTTGACAGATCTTCTTCCTCCTCCTCTTCCTGGGTGGGTTTGTTATGAAACACCTGTCAGTGTTGTTGGATTTCATTCCGCTTTATAATAAATTATCCCTGCTTACATCCCTTCAGTGAGTTGATTCATCTGAGACATTCTTAGCAGTAGGACCCATACTGAAAGCATTTGTCTGTTTTTAGCTCTACCCAATTCTCCTTGTTTTTGAAGGCCATGGGCTGTCAAGATTCTTAAGGTTTTCATTCTGTGCTACAATACCTTTTATGATATTTGTCATGCTGTGTCTGTAAAAGCAGTTTATGAATCATGTCTAGGAAATCTACATTTTTTTTTAAATGCAACCATCAAGGATTTTCAGTCCTTAAACCTTTACTTCCAATATGGTCACTAATTTGGATTTAGTGCAAAGTCACCTTTGTCTTCAGGAAGAAAAACAATCACTCAGAGCAGGCCACAGCCATTCTACTATGGCATTATTGCTCCTTTTTCCATATAACAAATAGAAACTCCTTATCATGTGTTAGTAGTGAGGAGAAAAGACTGACCTCAACCCCCTCCTCCACCTTCCCAGATCTTCCTGTCTCTTTCACTAGGTAAACTACCATGCAATCTTTTTGGCACTCACAATGTTCACAAGTCTTTTGTAAGACTTCTAGATCATAACCATTACTCAGTAACAAAACATGCCTAGTTCATACTCCACTCAAACATACCTAGATCAGTGCTCTAAGTCTAGCACACACAATTAGGAAATATGCAGGCAAGCAATCATTGTAACCAGGCACAGGTCAAATAAATAGGCGGTGCAAACAATTATTCAGATATTTGACCCATCAACTTTCAGCAACTATCTTTCTTCCTTCCCCCAGTGCAGTACTCAGAGTATCTTACTGCACCTCAGAAATTCCCAGGCAAGTTAGTTCTGTCAGCTTCTACTCTGTTCAGTGTTTGGTATTCATAGTTTTCAATATTTCTAAGTACCAGGTATTACCAGTTCATTAAAAATACTGTATGTATGATGAGATTCTTTTCTTGGAATTCAACAAGTTTAGTTTCAGTAAGTTCCTTATTCACAACGATTTTAGTTTTCCAGATCCATCTAAGTTGGGATTTCCAGCTATCTGTTTTCACTGGTTTTGGCTCCTAGAAGATATAGTCACCCTAATGACAGATTCTCATTTTAACCACAACTAAAAATGTTGTTTTAACATTATAGTTCTGAAGTGGTATCAAGGTGTGACATTTGGACTGAGTGGTTCTGCTCAGATCTAGAAATAAATTTGTTTCTTTCTGCATTTATTTATTTATTTATTAATAAACTATCAGCAAGGTATTTAGTGTTGTACAAAAAACACAGTATCAGAGCAGTCCCAAGGTGGGGGGCTTACAATCCAGAAGATAGCTGCCAAATCTCAGGCTGCTCTGGGACACCAAGAGGAAGAAGTTCCCTTTTGTAATTGTTCCTTCCCATCTGGGTCCTGATCCGTGAAAAGCATCTCACTGAATCTTGAAGTAGATCTAAATTACTTTGTCACTTTTGCGAAGTCTACCCTCAAGTCCCTTGTTTGCTTTGCCACTTTTGCTAGGAATATGATTAACACAGTTTTCTGATGCTTTTTTTCGTTCTGTTTGAGATCTTGCAGGTATTCTGTCTCTCAGCCTTTCACACAATTAAGTCCTGGTATTTTACTCTTGTTTTGTTTTAATTCTGTTTATCCTCATGAGGTCTGCATTTCCTCTCTTTTTAACTTATTAAGGAGCTTTCTGGCTCTAGCAGTTCTCAAGTTTCTCCTACTTCAAGTTCTTGCCTTTTTTGTGTGTATGTGCTTTTCTTTTTTATTGCAAGGGAAATGAGTTATCTTAGCTGACAAGCGAATTTATGATTTTTATATCTGTTGCTATAACCAAAATTAGAAATAATTTGTTTTGTCTCCTGAGTATAGTAAAACTCTGAGTTTACTGCTTCCATTTTATTAAGTCAGAATATGATATCCAATTTGAATGTGACAATAATGAGTTAAGACCTGAACTGTGCAACCCTTAGGGTGATAATCATTTACACACCCAAATTATTGTGTTTGAATTACATGAGAATAAGTGCAAAATGTTAGCACTGAGAAAGAGAAAGTGGTGAACTAATATCACATTAGCCATTAACATTATATCAGGACAGTTTTTCCTTAAAGTTATTTCCAATACTTTCAGCCATGTGTCTATAATCTGTAAATTGAATATAATTGAAGGCATGAAAAAGGACAGAAGTTACTAAGACTAATGAGTCAAGTTCACAAATGCCAAGGAAATACACATGTCTGTTTCTTTCAACCTTTTGCATAGACTTAATGACAATTAAACATTGCTCCATTTTCTTTTTTTACATTAAATGCAACCATTGCCATTAGAGCATGTACATGCATGTGACAGTTACTGATAGAGTCTGTCAGCACATGCCAAAAGGTTCTACACTGTGAGCATTAGTGCTGAAAAGAGATATGGCCCATCCAAATCCATAGGGAGTGGAATCATTGATTTGTATAATCATTTTCCTGTTAGCAGTCCTTAAAACTAACTGAGCTGGCAAGATGTACATTAGGCTATCTTAAAACATCCTCCTATGATTCTCTTCATTGTCCTTGGAGTAAGGTTATTTGAGAATTAACCATGATTATCAAGGCCTAATGCCACCAACATATTCTTGTTTTCAAATCAGTTGTTAACATTATACAGGATTGAACAAGTTTTAGGTGCTTTTCTATTTTTTTAGAAGTTTATAATCTTAAAAGAAAGAATTAAAAAAAGGGAAAGAACATATCACAGACAATAGATTTCTTAACCATTGTGTTTTTAATGCAAGCAAGTCAGTGTAATTATAGGCTCCAGGGTTATTTGAACAATGTGCTGCAAAAAGAGTTTTAGCAATCAATAAAGAAAAGCATTCTAAGTAATTCTCCATCTTTGAATGATGCTATATGCTGATAGCCATACAACATTCTTTTTTTTCCCCATGAAAACAATTTCATTTGTGGAACCAAGGCCTTCACATTAATGTGTTAGTTCTATTTGTTATTGAGAATAAAGTGAGTAATAGTTTGACATGTTAAATACACAGGAGTCTATGAGTCAGTTAAATTTCTGGACTAGCAATGATTGTATGGTCAGGTTGACTACTCTTTTTCTCCTTGTAGAAATCCCTACATTTAGGTATGCCAGAAATAAACATCTCTGCAATTTGACAAACAAACTACTAAACCTAGATAGAGATGGCCCAAAAGAAATAATGGGATAGCTATTCTGAGAATTTGTGGGATTTTGTGAAATATTTGCAAACCTGCCATTTGCAATTACATTTGGTATTTAAAAATAGTAACTGAATATCACAGGCAAAGAAATGGTGGCACATTGATTACTTCTAAATATGCAGTGAAGAATTTAAGATGAATAACTGAATATCCAAATCATATGACTTCTGCTTCCTGAGAGATGACTGAAAGCTTTTAACTGAAGAACACTAAGTGAGAATAGCAGATTGATTTCACATTCAAATTTGTGAAACTTTCATGAACATCTCCATAAATACTTGGAGATTATCTGAAGAGTCACTAGAGGATTGCTTTTACATTCTAGTCAAACAAATGGGAACATTGCAACTATCTTTAGCATATGCAAGATCAGGTCCACATTCAACACTGACTCCACAAAAAGCAGCAAAATACATTTGACTGTTTGTGTCAAACATATTCACTAAATATTTTCATTATTTGTAATATATTCTTGAAATAGCTGTAAGGGAGAGCTGAACACAAATAGTTGAGGATCTTTAAGGAAAGGGATTCAGGAGCTGAATTAAATGAAAATACAAACTCTTCTTTTAGGAAAGCCTCCAAAAAGAGCTTGTTTTGGCAGGAAACAGCAGTGATGTGTAGGTAATGAGATTGCATTAAAATTAAGACACCCTAAAGGGTCTCCAATTAATTTGTATTTTTATTGACACATTACAGATTTTGTGTTGTTCATGATTTTGGCTCTGAAAGTGGCCCTGATTATCTGGCAGATGTGGTGTGGATGTAATCTGAGATTTAAAACATTGGCAAACTTAATCTGTACAGCTATCCAAGCAAACAAATGCAAAATAAGGGCACAGCAAATATTCTGAGTTGATGTTTTAACTGGTAACGAGGGGATAGTGGTCCAAATAAATGTTTTTTTTCCTTTACACTGCTGTACTTGGTGGCCAAGCTTTCTGCATGATGAGCATGATGCAGTTTAATGAGCTTGGTAAATAGTACAATGGATTTCAGTATGTCCAAAACCCAGAATAAAATAGATACTTACGAGAGGAAGTTTAATAAGAGGACGTCCTATAGTGGAGATATTTCAGAATTGTAAAAAGATATGGGGATCACTCCACTAAGAGGAGACAGAATGTAAACTCTTCTGCCCTGAGTTAGTTTCTCCTGTGCCCCTAGGCTCCTTGTATTGTGTGTTGGGAAAGTTGAGAGACTCAGAAGCCAGTTGGATGAGAGGGGAGCCCCTGAAATTATCCAGGAGTGAAAAGCTAAGAATAAGTATAGATGCCAAGGAAAATGACCTGAAAGCCAGAGATAGGCACCTCTTTTTACTAAGGATCCGCAGTTGTCCACCCCTCCCTCCAGGTAAACACTGAAGTTATTTAGGTTAAAAGAGCTTCTGAAGTTGAGGGACAATGAGCATGTCTACACATGTGTTTAATGAGCAGTAGCCTATTTTATTGCCATCTGACACCTCCAGGGAAGGAATTCTACCTGATCTACACATCAAAGAGCTACTCAGCACATTTCACAAAGACAATCTCATGGACCCAGAGGAACAGCTTTCCATCTTCACCTCTGCACAAAAATGAAGTTTATTTCTTTCCTATGGGGACTTTTTACCACCTTGTACCATCTGTACTTTTCCCAGAGCCTAACAAAGGGACTTTGATCCCAATAGCTTGCAGAAAAGGACATTTTTCTTGTGATTTCCCAGTTGGTCTAATACAAGGTATCATTTTGGCACCAAGAGTTCTAGCTTTTTGTAGGTCTTCTTGTCTCAGACCAACATGGCTACCAAGTACACCACTAAAAAAGTGTGCACTTTTGCTACTCCACATTAGGGTAGCCTACTGTGCACATACTTATTACCTCACATTGCAGGTATTGAAAGGAAAAAGTGTATTAGTGCATGGGTAGATGTGCCCAACATTGTCACAACAACAAATGGGTACAAACTGGCCAGGAATAGATTTGGTCTGAAAATTAAAGAAAGGTTTCTAACCATCAGAAAAATAATGTTCTGGAACAGCTTTCTAACAGGAGTTGTGGGAGCAAGAAACCTTCATGTTAAGATGGGGCTTGACAAGTGTATAAAAAGGGATATGATATGACTGACTTTGATATCAGGGGAACTAGGCTAAGTACAGACAGTCAAAAAGTCTGAGGCTGAATCAATTCAATCTTCACAGTTTAGTCTTAGGTGCATAGATTGAATGGATAAGCATGTGAACAGACATTCCTTTTTGATTCTGGAAATGCAGCCACATGTTTGCAGTGGCCCAGTGACTCTGGGGGCACTAGAGCATGCCTCCTTGCTTGGCTGGAGCAGACAGCTTGGGCTAAGGTTAGCCCACCCACCCTGCAAGGGGGGGTTGCAGGGAAGGTGCAGAGCATGCTAGGATGCTGGGGGACTGTGAGTTAACTTAAATCTGGAAGGGATCTAGGACACAAGTTCAATAGAGTGATTTAACTTAAATCAGTTAAGTCTCAGGCTACATTCATCCAGCTTTATCTTAAACTGGTTTCACCTATTTTGAAAGTGGTTCATGTGCCTGAACTTCTGTTGTGATTTGAATTAATTTCCAATCAATTATACTGGTTTATGTGTAATTTCTGTGCCTAGTCTCAGTGGCTCAGTGACCCCGTCTCTATGCTGCAAACAAAATGAAAAAGTTCTGGTCCTTTGGTTTTAATAGAAATGCAAACCCCATCAATGATTGATTTAAACTCAAAGGGATCTATCCTCAGCTGAAATCAACAAAGCTATCCAGATTTAAATCAGATAAAGAGCTGGCTTGTAGATCTTAGCATTCTAAATGCCATATTAATATTCATAGTATCATAGTATCATAGTGCTTAGGGTTGGAAGGGGCCTAAACAGATCACCAGGTCCGACCCCCTGCCCCAGGTAGGAGCGGGTGCCAGGGTCATAGCACCCCAGCCAAATATCTGTCCAGCCTCCTCTTGAAGACCCCTAAGGTAGGAAAGAGTACTACCTCACATGGGAGCCCATTCCAGAGCCTAGCAGCCCTAACTGTAAAGTAATGTCTCCTGATGTCCAGCCTGAACCTTCTCTCTAACAATTTGTGGCCATTATTCCTAGTAACCCCGGGTGGTGCCCAACGGAACAAAGCCTCCCCCAATTCTCGCTGGTCCCCCCAGTGAGTTTGTAAATGGCCACCAGATCCCCTCTCAGCCTTCTCTTGTGAAGGCTGAATAGGTTCAGACCCTTTAGCCTCTCTTCATAGGGCCTGCCCCGTTGCCCCTTGACCATGCGAGTGGCCCTCCTCTGGACCCTGTCAATGCTAGTCAAATCCCTCTTGAAGTGCAGTGCCCAGAAATGGATGCAGTACTCCAACTGTGGCCTGACCAATGCCGCATAGAGGGGAAGGATCACATCCCTGGACCTGCTTGTGATGCATCTGTAGATGCATGACAAGGTGCGGTTAGCCTTACTGACTGCTTCCTTGCATTGATGGCTCATGCTCATCCTGGAGTCAACAATGACTCCAAGATCCCTTTCTGCCAGTGTGTTGACAAGAAGAGTGTTCCCTAGCCTATAGGTGTGTTGCTGGTTCCTTCTCCCTAGATGCAGTACCTTGCACTTGTCTGCATTGAATTTCTATTCATCTGCCCATGTCTGTAATTAGTCTAGATCTAGCTGGATTCTGTCCCTCCCCTCCAGCATGCCCACCTCGCCCCACAACTTGGTGTCATCAGCGAATTTGGACAGCGTGCATTTCACACCCAAATA
Organism: Alligator mississippiensis; assembly: GCF_030867095.1. Classification (NCBI taxonomy): domain Eukaryota; kingdom Metazoa; phylum Chordata; order Crocodylia; family Alligatoridae; genus Alligator; species Alligator mississippiensis. The sequence continues at coordinate 53,977,534 of NC_081825.1, read as the reverse complement.
TTCAACCCAGATGCATCTAAAAATGGAAGGGAGGGGTAGGTACAATAGCTACCCGTCATCCTGGCAAAATTACATTTGATGATTTACATTGGAAACATGCAATGAAGACTCAGTTATTTCATAGCCTATAGCTTATAGTGTACAAAATGCTCACATTAACAGCCTATTAAATAAATATTGCATCAGTATTTACAACATAGTTATAAAAACTGGAGAAACACATAGCAATTGAATGGGCTCAAGATATTGCAACCTGAGTTTACCTGGCTTGTTATTTTGTTGAAGAAATTGTTGTTGCTCTGTTGTTGTTCAGATTATACTGTAAGACTCTAAATAGATAGATCAGCAATGCACTCTATAAAAGTTCTATTTGGTTTTGGCATCTGTATTAAAAAGGAATGAACAGTGTTTGTTTTTCATGATGTATTTATTTCATACGTTTCCATACCATTTAAAAATAGATGGAGTTATAGACACAAGTCTAAAAGCTTTTACCCAAATCAAAGGTGAAGGCAAGGCAAAACGATTTATAACTACCCATTTGCTTTTCATTCCTTACTAAAGGAAAAATCCTGTTAGGTCAAATTCTAATATCCATAAAGGTCATAATTTTTCTCCTTCACTTGCAGACTATTTTCATGAAGTTAATAGCAGAGTTAGCTGAAATACATATCTAACAAAACAAAAACCAAATTCTGGTGACATCATAACTAGAAACATTTCAGCCAGAATATGAAATAATTATATTCAAAATAGTCCAGAAGTGCCCCTTTGAAACTATGGTTTGGCCACATTAGACTCAACTCTCCCATCTGATCTGGGGCCTTAAATCAGGGTGAAGAGTGGGGAAAAGAGAAGGCAGGCACATCACAATAAAACAAAGAACCCCGTGGACCACTTCAGGCACCCACCCATGTTCTCAAACACACACAGAAGGATGTTAAGCCTCTATACCCTACCAACATCCCTGTTAGGTTCAGGGGACACCAAAGAGTTAAATCCCTCTGGAAATTGGCCTACTGCCCGGCCCTGATCAGAGGTGCAAAGTACCAAGCAAAACCCCACACTAATGTAAATTTTAACAAGTGTATTAAGACAAGAAACAACAAAACAAAACACAACAGTATACAGACACAGTATACAGTACTATAAACAGTTAAACTATAGAACAGCTAAAGAACCTGACACCTGTCTGTCACCCTTAGTGGCAGACTATCACCCTAGAGAGCTGACAGTCAGGGAAGGCCTGCTTTGGAGCCTTACAACCCTGAGGATTTCTATGCTGTTCCGTCACACACAGGTGGGAACTAAGTACCTCAGAAAAGGGGTAGGTGATACTTTACCTGACTGACGTAATGCACAGAAGCAGTTGAGTGGCTGGCAAGTGTTCAGGTGATCATGACCCTCCTGTCGTTGCTCCCCAACACTGTCCCATACACACACTGTTCTCATTTGCTCTACAGTTAATAAACGATGGGTTCCACAAACACAAGTACTAAAATACTAAATCAGTTGCACGCGCACACACACCAGGCAAAAGAGGGAGAGAGCATGAGACAGAGCAGGTCTTAGCGAGCAATAACTCTGATGATGACAACCCCCAAAAGCTGCCCCGGCCCATGCACTGGACAGACTTCATAACTTCTGAACCACGCCACCTTTCAATCATGTGCAGATCCAATTATTACTCTCTTAATCAATACCAATCAAAGTCAATCACAGCTGGGACCATACAAATCAAACTATCCTAACGACCCATAATAACTCATTAACATAATGGTCCTAACTGCTACAGTTCCCCTGGTTACCAAACAAACAACTAGGTGCTAGTCAAACAACACACTGCACATGCTCAGCTTTCAGAAGTGGGTCATGACATCATTAAGGTTAGGAGTTCAAATATTCTAGAATACTCCAAACTCTAGTCATCCTATGCATGTGTAACAATGCCAGAACTCCACTGTCTATAAGGGGTGGGCAAAATATGGCCTGCGGGTTGGATCTGGCCCATGGAGGGGCTTAGTCTGGCCCATGGCAGGTCCCTCGGTCCCACCTGGCCCAGGCACCATGACATGCCCTGCTGCCTCCTGGGCATGCAGTGGGACTGGGGCAGTTCCGCAACTGGACTGCCTTTCCAGGTAGTCTGGGTGATATGGGTTCTTCTGGCTACTGCAATCCCTGGCCCAGCCTTGCCGTAGTGGTGGGGAACCACACACAACCCCAACCTGCCCCGTGCCTGCTGTGGACACACCTGCTCATGCTAAACAGCTGCAGCAGCAGCAGCAGCAGCACCAGTGAGGGCAGAGGTGTGCTTGGCCCCTCCCCCTCACCACTGCCCAGCACTTTCTGTAGCAGCCACCTGAGGCCTATGATGGACTTCTCTACAGTTTCCCCAATATCACCGCCATCTTGGGGCTGCCCAGTGAAGCCACAGGACAGCCCAGTGTGGGCTCCAGGCAGTTGCTGCAGAAAGTGCTCAGCAGCAGTGAGAAGGAGGGGCTTCTTTTCTCCCATGCTAAGCATGCTTCTGCCTCACCAGTGCTGCTGCAGCTGTTCAGCAGGAGCAGAAGCAGGAGCAAGTGAGTCTGCAGCAAGCGTGGAGTGGGGTGGGTTTGGGCTGTGCATGGGTTCCACCCCCCCCCCAGTACTGCAGGTCTGCTGCCAGGGGTGGCAGTAGCCAGAAGGAGAATATATCACCCAGGCTGCCTGAAAGGGAGTCCAGATGCATAGCTCTCCCAGCCTCACTGTGTGCCCAGATGACAGCAGGACCTGACAGGCAGCGCAGAGCAGGCACAGAGGGGGGTGGGCCAGGTTGGGGCTGTGTGCATGGGTTCTGGCTGGTCCACTCCTGCTGGAGTGAGTCCAGAGCAAGTGTGGGGTGAGCTGGGGCTGTGTGCTGTTGGCAGTGGGGGGGAGGCACTGCAGGGCACATAGGCTCTGGACTGCTGCGGGGGTGGGGGCTGACTGGCTCAGGTGGTGCATGCAGGGGGCTCCCATGCACATCCCACCATACCCACAAACCCTTCTCCACAAGCTGCACAACTACACCCTCTCCCACACACAATCACACACCCCACAAACACCGCACCCTCCCACACCTTCCCCCACATGCACCCCTCCTACACACACCCCAGAAAATCTCTGGGGGGAGCCCCACTCACTGCTATGTGCATACTCCCCACCATACGTGCACCCACACCCAGCCCCCACACAGTCTTCAGCCACCCTCCCCCTCCACACACCCCATAAACCTCACACACCCACACATCCCTGCAAACAATTCCCCCACAAACCCCCATACTCACCCACCCACCCACATCCACACCCCCACACCCTATATACACCCACTTCCCCCACAAACCCCATACCCAACCACCCACACCCCCACAACCCCTGCAATATACAAAAGTATGACTACATTTTGAACTATTATGCAATATACATGATGCAAACACACAGAAATCAGGACAAAAATATCTTTAAAAATAAAATTAAAATATGTTAATGTGGATGTTTCATTTTTAGGATATGATTTTTTTTTCTGGTTCCAAGATGGCAAACCCCCTTTCCAAAAGGCATGCTTCCAGGGCAAGGGGAGGGACTTCTGGTGGCAAAAGTCAGGGGTTAGGTTGCAGGACTTCTGCCCCCAAGATGTCGACCAGGGGGTGGGACACATGCCAAGGGGTGGGGCTACCCTTGAGGCCCTCAACAGCTCACCTAAACTCATTAAGTGGCCCTCCAACCAAAATAATCGCCTGCCCCTGCTCTAAATAAACTACATTTCCAATCATGAATCACTTTTTCTTTTGTTGGTGAAAATAGAAAACGTGCTATAGAATTACCTGGTGGTACTGTATCAAGTAAGATGTAGTCCAGCCACAGAGTCTGGTCCTTAAAAGAAAATGGAAACAGAGCATGCAAAGTAGAGGCCTCATGAGATACTTGTCAAGAGTCAAGGCAGCAGACAGGCTGTAGTCCCCAGCAGGTCCTTATTACTGAAGTGAGTAGAGCTGCCAGTGGCCTTACTACTCCCAGGTATATCCAATTATCTACTGGATATAATGAGCTGTCTGGCTGCAAAAAATTGACTTCACAGTATTACTCACCAGAATGCATGCCTGTCTAGACCCTTTGCACCTAGATTTATTCTGGCAATCATCCATATCCTAGCCCTTTGCAGCTACAGCCACCTGCTCCAGATCCCTTTGCTGCTCCTAACTCCCTCCCTTCCCAGCTTTTGTCTCTTTCAGTAACCCCCTTGCTCCTTTACAGACCTTAACCTTCTGACCACTAGTTCCTGATTCTGATTGGTACACTTCCTTCCTGACCTTACCTGCTCCCAACTCCCTGCCTCTTGCCTCTCTGGTGTCAAGCCTCTTCCAGCTATGCCTTGACATAACCTTGTATCAAAAATTGATTGATGAGAAATTGTGGACCAGGCCTGGTAAACAGGCATTCCACCTGCAGAGCTGAGGTCTAAGCTAGACTGAGAAATCACAGAAAAATCACTTCAGTTCCTTCTGCTTCGTACTGCTTGCTTCTAAAGAGAGAAATCTGCTTTTTCTAACTCAAACAAATGCCTACTGAAGTTAATGGGGTGTAGGTTGTTAATGGAACCTTGAGAAAGACACTGGGAAATATTGATAATGATTTTGCTCAAAACAGGTATTTAAAACACTCCTCCACTTCATAAGAGGATGTGACACTTAATTTATTAATGTTTGAAAAGTACTACCTGTTAAAATGCTGCTTATGTGAAAAAAAAGTTAAATTTAAACTTTTCAGCTTTCAAGTGTAGTTTCAAATAGTTCAAATTTTCCAGTGAAGTAGTTTAGATTTTAATGCTTTGGAATTGTTATTTTCTTTCTCCCCAGTTTTGTGGTAACTTGGTGAAGCAGACCCTTTTCTCTGGTCTAGTACTATAAAGCTCACGCAGAGTCACTTATCCTCTGCTTCCTCAGGTGAATATAAAGAAAGTTGAATGGTACTCATAATTGGAGCATTTTAGCAAATTCTTGTGGTAGAAATACAGAAAAGCAATCCAATGAAGGTTCTTCAGTACAAAAGAAAGCATTATTCATACTTGATGCTAGTCTAATCCCACATGAAATCAATGTGGATCAATATTTTCATTTAGGAACCACTATAGCTATATATAATTGTTTCAGGTCCTAGGTAACTAATTCTGTTGTAATAGAACTGAAAAGCATAATGCTAAAAATCTATACAAGGTAGATGCCACATTCTAATACATATAAAAGGAACTTGTTGCAACAATAGTTATTTTTCTCTGATGCAAAATTGTAGTCAGAACACTGTAATTATTTTCCTTTTCAATATTTTGTAAACTTTCTTAGATACCAAATATTTTTCCGGGTTTGACAGACAAACATTATTACAGCAAATCAGGACAAACCAAATGTGGTTGCTGTTCATATGAGTGCATGTAAGAGACTCTTACAATAGCTGTTTAAAATAGACACTGTTTTATAGTGTTAATTATACCATCACTGGAAAAACAGTTGCTGTGTAGCTAAATTCATTTGTACACATTATGTTTTTACCCCTGAGGAGTAATATGGTAAATAACTACATCTGAAAACTAAAAGACTGAGATTTATGTCATGCCAGTATTTGTTTTGTTGTAAAATTGACTTTCAATGAGCAATTCAATATCTAGTGAAAGGCTCTGATCAGGCAGGGTTATAATGTCATTCAATGCTACATTTGTTAATAGCTTCAAATATTTTCTCCTTCCCACTACTTAACCGTGTTGAAAAGCTTGTTAATAGGAGTGGAAATTTGCTACAAATGACTGTATACATATTTTGTGACATAATTCAGAAATTGCTATTCCTATTCAAAGTGAGCTAAGTAAAATATAGAGAGATAGCAGAGAAAATTCTGTAACTGTACATTACTCTAAAAAACAGATTTCCAAAAAGAGCCATGAAAGCTGGATTGCTGATCCATTTGAAATAAGACTTGATAAAGTAGTGAAACATACAGAGAGCAATGCTGGGTTAGTAAAAATAAAATAATTTAGGATGTTCCATGTTTCATCGCCATTTTGGTAGGCCAGCTCTAGGCGTCCTTACTCAGATTCTGCAACGCTTGCTCAACCACATGTTGCGTAGTGGTCACTCATGTTTCTAGTAACATCCCATGAACTATACAATTTATCAGGGATTAAATTTCCATTGAAATATATTACCTTGCTGCATTGATAGACTTCACTCTATCCCACAACAAAAGAGGAAGCCTAGGAAGGATGTTAGCTTCCTAGGCTTTCATAGTCCAAACTCTGTGTGGGACAATGTAATTGCTTACCCTTTTTAGCACAGATAGATGCTCTGTCTAGAAGGGTAGAACTCATTAATCTTGTTAGGCTGCAGTTGGCAGAAGTTAGCTTTTCTACCCCTCCAACATAGCAATAGTTTCCTTTCAAGTCACCCATTCTGAGGGAAGGTATAATACCTCCAGTCCCAAAACTAAAATGGGAACAGGATCAAATCTGGTTCACTCATGGTAACAAATAGCTTTATTAGCATATTTCTGTTGCTATAACCAAATAACTGCTTCTCTTCTTTTGTTTTAATCAGCATAACTGTACTGGGGGGGGGGAACTTATACAAAAGTGATTCATGTGCAAAACCTAACTTAGCCTCTATGGGTGCATCCATATGAGCGTGCAAATGTGGTTTGCGATGCTCCAGACCCATCTTGGCATGCCAAACCTAATGCACTGCAATTGCAGGCATTCGCTGCACTGGAGATCCCAGTATCAAAAAAACCCATGCCAGAAAAAGTGGGGCAGTGCACGTGGCAGCAGTGCACACTGCCCGAAACCAGTGCTTGGCCAGCCAGAGTCACACACTGGCTGCCAGCCAGGCTCCACGTGCCCAGATTACCTCCACCGGAGCCCCAGGAGTCCCGCAGGACCCACAGATGTTCCACAGGGACAAGTAGCAGTGGCACAAGTATGTGCCACTGCTACTTGTCCTTGGGGAAATGTTCATGCGTGCTTGTCTGGATGCACCCCATAGTGTTATCTGCTAAATCGCTTGAGTTCTATAAACAGTGCTAAGGAAAGTCATGGCAAATTGCAAAACACATACTACTTTTATTTTTTCTCGACATGTAGCTGCTTTAATCAGGTTAGTTATCATGTCTGAACTTTAACCATGAGGTATAAATTGCTCCTGTGTACACTATTTTATTTGTCTCTATATGGCTTGATACCTTGTTCATTTATCGAAAGAACCCAAAGGGAGATTATAAAAATGAACGAAAGTTTTATATCACTAGTTGTGGGGTAATGATCCTTAGATTTCCACATGTAAAAGTACAAATTCTATCTGACACCAAAGTAGTCACAAAGGTAGGTGGGGCCTGCGGCAGGGAGGACGAGACCCCAACCCCAGACAGCTGCAGGGCAGCTGAGTCTGAGCTGGGAAAGAACACCACCTCCCCCTGGTTCCTACTTGCCCCAGCCCCCAGGGAGCCACGCAACCAGTCCCACCCAGCCCGAGACAGGGGAAGGGGGGGCACTCACCTGTCCCCTTCTTCTGTGGGGCAGGGACCCCCAAGCACCTAGAGCAGCATGGCCCTGTTGGCGAGCCCTTCTGTGCATGCGCACAGTTTAAAAAGGGCCCACCGATGGCTTAGCTGCAGTTTGTCCCTGGCTCCAGAGCTAGATGCACAGGTGGAAGCATGTTGCACCCCCGTCGAGCCTAGAGACCCCCAGGACCCCCCAGCAGGACCCCGACCCAGACCTCCAGCACAGCCAGAGGTAGGTAGGGTCCATGGCAGGGAGGGAGAGACCCCAACCCCAGACAGCTGCGGGGCAACTGAGTCTGAGCTGGGGAGGGACACGCCCCCCCCGGCTCCTACTTCACCCAGGCCCCAGGGAGCCACGCGATTGGAGCCTTGCGAACAGGCCACGCAAACAGGCGCACTTGTCTGCCCAGCATATGAGTTAGTGCAGAGTTTGTGCAAGAGGGTGAGTGGGAGGGCCTGCGGCCCTGCCTGAGAGCCCCTAGGGCAGGTAGTTGCAGTTAGCCAGACTACCACCAGTAAAATGCAGATGGCCATGTGCCGCAACCCGAGGGTCTCCTTGGGGTCTGCAGCCTCACCCTGGCTCCTCAGAAGCCTCCACCTAGATGGAGCCCATGGTTCTGGGCTCCATGCAAACAGAGCCCCTGACTCTCAGCTGTGGGGGCTGCCTGACACTTTTTCAGGCTCTGGAGTTCAGGAGCATGTCCACCTCTCCTTGTGAGGTGTGCTCCCTTTTGGGGTCTCTGGCACGCCGGCTGGTGGAGCTCCAGGCTGCAGTCCAGAGACTGTGCACCCTCAGGAATGGTGAGCGGGAGATCAACTCCTACTACCAGGTCCTTCACCCCCTGGAGGCGGAGGGTAGACCACAGTCACCTTCCAGGACAAGGGTGGACTTGGGGACCTCCCATGCTGTCCAGCCAACGGGTTGGACCAAGGTGGTCAAGGGCCCCAACGTCCACTGCATCAAGGTCCCCACCCCACTGGAGCTTTGCAACAGGTAAGAACCTCTTGCAGCCCCAGTAGAGCCTGCTAAGCTGTCAGCTCCAGTAGACAGCACAGGCTCAACTATAGCTACTGCCCCCACTCTCCCTAAGACAAAATGCAAAGTGTTTGTCGTGGGAGACTCAATCCTGAGAGGGAGTGAGGAAGCAATCTGCTGCCCTGACCCCTTAGCCTGGGAACTCTGCTGCTTCCCGGGAGCCCATATCTGAGACATTACATAGAAGATCCCTGAACTCCTCCAGCCCAATGAACACTACCCTATGCTCCTTATCCATGTGGGCACAAATGACATGGCTCAGAGCAATCCCAGTTGGGTCATGAAGCACTACAGGGATTTGGGAGTGGGGCTATAGGGTTTGGAGGTGCAGGTGGTGTTTTCTGTGATGCTCCCAGTCTTTGGCTATGGGATGAGGAGGGAGAGGAGGACTGAGGTAGTAAACCAAAGACTGTGGTGCTGGTGTCATCAGGAAGGCTTCAGCTTCCATGACCTAAGTCCACTCTTTGGTGAGAGAGGCAGTGCACTGCTGGGAAGGGATGGCCTCCACCTCTCTCCGCTGGCGAGGAGGCTCTTCCCAGCCAGACTGGCTGACCTACTCCAGCAGGCTTTAGACTAAGCCCACTGGGGGATGGGGGGTCTACCACAACTGCTGGCCCACTGAGCAAACCTTGCAAAGGCCCTTAAGGGAACCCATCCCTGCCCCAGCCCTGGAATGAGCTGTGGGCAAGGCAAGGGCCCCTAAAGGGACACTTGCCTGCCTGTACACAATTGCCAGGAGCTTGGGGAATAAACAGGAGGAAATTCTCCTCCTGCTTAACACAAATAAATATGACATCATAGGGATAACAGAGACCTGGTGGGACTCTACCCATGACTGGACGACAGGTATAGATGGCTATACCCTGTACAGGAGAGATTGAATGGGCAAAAGGGGCAAGGGTGTATCTCTCTATGTCAAGAAAAGCTACGCATCCCTGCAAGCCAATATTGGCACCCAGGGTGGATGATTGGAGACCGTCTGGGTTAAAATCCATGGAGAACACAGCAGGGGACACAATGGTGGGAGTCTATTACAGACCACCAACCCAGGATCAAGAGCTTGACCAGGAGTTCACCAGGGAATTGACTGAAGCTGCGTGTTCCCAGTGCATGGGTGTCATGGGAGACTTTAACTACCCTGACATCTCGTGGGAAGAGCGCTTGGCCAAATCAGAGTGGTCGCAAAGCTTTCTCTCATGTGTGGATGAGTTCTACCTGATGCAAGAAGTCAACGAGCCGATGAGAGGTAAAGCGCTGCTTGACCTGGTACTGGCTATGGGGGATGACCTAACCAGCAAACTAATGATTGAAGGGAAGCTGGGTGAGTGACCATGAGCTGATCACCTTCACTATCCACCATAAAGCTGGCAAGTCAGTCAGCAATGCAGAAGTCCTTGACTTCAGGAAAGCTGACTTTGACAAGCTTAGGAGGCTTGTAGGTGAGGCCCCAATGAACCATGACCCAAAGGGAAGTGGAGTTCAGGATGAGTGGCTGCTCCTCAAGGGAGCGATCCTGGATGCACAAGCTAAGTCTATTCCATCTTGGAGGAAAGGCAGCAAAAGGGCACAACAGCCCCCTTGGCTCTGCAGGGAACTAGCGAACTTCCTGCATCTAAAAAGAAAGACCTACAAAGAATGGAGGACTGGATCCAATATTCTGCATTGGTATGGACCTGCAGGGAGCAAACCAGGAAAGCCAAGGCTGCGAGTGAACTCCAACTAGCTACAAATATCAAGGACAATAAAAAGTCTTTTTTTAGATATGTGGGGAGCCAGAGGAAAAGCAAGGGCAACATCGGACTCCTGTTAAACCAGATGGGACAACTGACAACTGATGCCCAGTAAAAAGCCAACTTGCTAAATGAGTACTTTGCATTGTTTTTTCACCAGTCCCAAGGTTGCCCCTGCCCATTACAGGACAGGAACACCTGGGTGAGGATGATTCCTCACCCTCCATCAATGTTGACCTTGTGAAGGAACACCTTGAGAGGCAGGATACCTTCAAGTCAGCCGGCCTTAACAGCTTACACCCCAGGGTACTCAAGGACCTGGCTAGCATCATAGCTCAGCCCCTGGCATGGATCTTTGAGAACTCCTGGTGCTCTGGTGAAGTGCCTGAAGACTGGAAGAAGGCCAATGTGGTGCCTGTCTTAAAGAAGGGGAGGAAAGTAGATATGGCAAACTACAGGCCCATCAGCCTGACCTCTATCCCAGGGAAGGTCTTAGAAAAGATTATCAAACAGGCCATTCTTAGCAGACCGGCTAATGGCAGCATCCTGGGGGATATCCAGAATGGGTTTGTTGTGGGTAGGTCTTGCTTGACTAATCTGATTTCTTTTTACGACCCAGTGGCCTATCACCTGGACAAGGGAGAATAGATTGATATTCATATATTGTCATATATCTTGACTTTAAAAAAGCCTTCAGTCTGGTATCCCATGATCACCTCTTGGCAAAATTGGCCAACTGCGGTCTCAACTTCACCACTATCCGCTGGCTGGGGAATTGGCTCCATGGTAGGACCCAGAGGGTGGTGGTTGACAGAAGTCAATCGTTGTGGTGCCTTGTGACCAGTGGGGTCCCTCAAGTCTGTGTCCTTGGGCCAACGCTATTCAACATCTTCATTAATTATCTGGACACTGGTATCAGAAGCAGACTGGCCAAGTTCACTGACGACACCAAACTCTGGGGTAAAGCATCCATACCTGAGGACAGGAGGGCGATCTGGGCTAGCCTTGACAGGCTCAGGAAATGGCCAGATGAGTACCTGATGGTATATAACACCAAAAAATGCAAGGTTCTCCACCTTCTTGGGAAGAAAAACCCAAAGCATGCTTATAGGCTTGGTAGTGCTATGCTGGCTAGCACTACGGACAGAAAGGACTTGGGGGTCATGACTGACTACAAGATGAACATGAGCCTTCAATGTGATGCTGCAGCTAGTAAAGTGAGCAAAACGCTGGCTTGCATCCATAGATGCTTCTCAAGCAAATCCCAGGACGTCATTCTCCCGTTGTACTTGGCCTTGGTGAGGCCACAGCTGGAATACTGCGTCCAGTTTTGGGCTCCACAATTCAAAAAGGATGTGGAGAAGCTTGAGAGAGTCCAGAGGAGAGCTACGCACATGATCAGAGGTCAGGAAAACAGACCTTACGATGACAAGCTGAGAGCTACGGGGCTCTTTAGCCTGGAAAAGTGTAGGCTCAGGGGTGATCTGATGGCCACCTATAAGTTTATCAGGGGTGACCACCAGTATCTGGGTGAATGTTTGTTCACCAGAGCACCCGAAGGGATGATGAGGTCGAACGGTTATAAACTACTGCAAGACCATTTCAGGCTGGACATAAGGAAGAATTTCTTTATTGTTCAAGCCCCCAAGCTCTGGAATCACCTGCCATTGGAGGTGGTTCAAGCACCTACACTGAACACCTTCAAGAGAAATGTGGATGCTTATCTTGCTGGGATCCTATGACCCCAGCTGACTTCCTGCCCCTGGGGTAGGGGGCTGGACTCGATGATCTTCCGAGGTCCCTGCCAGCCCTAATATCTATGAAATCAGAGCAGCTTTTCATGCAGTATTTTGAGCTATGAATTAATATTTTAATGGCATTAGAATGCAAAAATGAAGTCCATAAATTCATGGTCCTCAACTTTGAAAGGAAGGCCAGGCTGTATACTACGAAAAAAATAAAATGATGGACTTCTGGATAGTAGGGTATTCAATGGTAAAACAATTACATGCATTCATAGATTCATAGATGTTAGGGTCGGAAGGGACCTCAATAGATCATCAAGTCCGACCCCCTGCATAAGCAGGAAAGAGTGCTGGGTCTAAATGACCCCAGCTAGATACTCGTCTAACCTCCTCTTGAAGACCCCCAGGGTAGGGGAGAGCACCACCTCCCTTGGGAGCCCGTTCCAGACCTTGGCCACTCGAACTGTGAAGAAGTTCTTCCTAATGTCCAGTCTAAATCTGCTCTCTGCTAGCTTGTGGCCATTGTTTCTTGTAACCCCCAGGGGCGCCTTGGTGAATAAATCCTCACCAATTCCCTTCTGTGCCCCCGTGAGGAACTTATAGGCAGCCACAAGGTCGCCTCTCAACCTTCTCTTGCGGAGGCTTAAAAGGTCCAGTTTCTCTAGTCTCTCCTCGTAGGGCTTGGTCTGCAGGCCCTTGACCATACGAGTTGCCCTTCTCTGGACCCTCTCCAGGTTATCCGCATCCTTCTTGAAGTGTGGCGCCCAGAATTGCACGCAGTACTCCAACTGCGGTCTGACCAACGCCCTATAGAGGGGAAGTATCACCTCCCTGGACCTATTTGTCATGCATCTGCTGATGCACGATAAAGTGCCATTGGCTTTTCTGATGGCTTCGTCACACTGCTGGCTCATGTTCAACTTGGAGTCCACTAGGACTCCAAGATCCCTTTCCACCTCCGTGCCACCCAGCAGGTCATTCCCTAGGCTGTAGGTGTGCTGGACATTTTTCCTCCCTAGGTGCAGCACTTTGCATTTCTCCTTGTTGAACTGCATCCTGTTGTTTTCTGCCCACTTGTCCAGCCTATCCAGGTCTGCCTGCAGCTGTTCCCTGCCCTCCGGCGTGTCCACTTCTCCCCATAGCTTTGTGTCATCTGCAAACTTGGACAGAGTACATTTCACTCCCACGTCCAAGTCGCTGATGAAGACATTAAAGAGTATCGGTCCAAGGACCGAACCCTGCGGGACGCCACTGCCCACACCCTTCCAGGTCGAGACCGACCCATCTACCACGACTCTTTGGGTGCGACCCTCTAGCCAATTCGCCACCCACCGGACTGTGCAGTCATCCACATCACAGCCTCTTAATTTGTTCACCAGTATGGGGTGGGATACCGTATCGAAGGCCTTCCTGAAGTCCAGGTATACAACATCCACCCCTCCTCCTGTGTCCAGGCGTTTCGTAACCTGGTCATAGAAAGAGACTAGGTTGGTCAGGCACGATCTGCCCGCCACAAACCCATGCTGGTTTCCCCTCAGCATAATTTGTCCTGCCGGGCTCTCACAAATGTGAGCCTTGATAATTTTTTCAAATACTTTACCAAGGATGGAGGTGAGACTGACCGGCCTATAGTTGCCCGGGTCCTCCTTCCTCCCCTTTTTGAAAATGGGGACCACGTTAGCCCTTTTCCAGTCCTCCGGGACTTGGCCTGTGCGCCACGAGCATTCGAATATTCCTGCCAGTGGCTCTGCAATGACGTCGGCCAGTGCCTTCAGCACCCTCGGATGGAGCCCATCCGGGCCTGCCGACTTAAAGGCATCCAGTTCTTCCAAGTGACTCTGCACCACCTCAGGATCTACTCATGGAAGTCTGGCGCCTTGCTGCTGCCTCTCTACAACCCCAGTGAGAGACTTGTCGTGCCCCTCGCTTAGGAACACTGAGGCAAAGAACTCGTTGAGGAGTTCAGCCTTGTCCCCCCTATCTGTCACCAATTGTTTCTGCCCATTTAGCAGGGGTCCTATTCCTCCCTGGGCCTTCCTTTTACTCCCTATGTATCTAAAAAACAATTTCTTGTTGTCCTTTACTTGGGTTGCCATCCTCAGCTCCACGGTAGCTTTGGCCCGCCTAACTGCCTCCCTACAAGCACGAGCAGAGGAGGTATATTCATCTTTAGTGATCTCACCCTGTTTCCACTTTTTATGTGCTCCCCTTTTGGCCCTTAGGCTGCCCTGGATTTCTCTGGTCAGCCATGGAAGCCTCCTGGCCCCTTTCCCTCTTTTGCCTCGCTCGGGGATCGTCTTGCTTTGTGCCCAAAGGATCGTTTCCTTTAGGCACAGCCACCCTTCTTGGGCACCCATCCCATCAAAACTCCTACTCTGCAGTGCTTCCTTGACTAATTGCCTGAGTGCAGTGAGATCAGCTTTCCTAAAGTCTAGCACTTTCACCCTACTAGTTACCTTACCCACTCGCCGTCTTATGTTGAATTCTATCATAAGGTGATCACTGTCTCCCAGATAGCTACCGATTTGGAGGTCCCCTATCATGTCATCTCCCGTTGCCAATACCAGATCCAGTATGGCATTCCCCCTAGTGGGACCATACACCTCCTGTGTCAGGTGGAGGTCCTGTACACAAGTTAGAAACCTGCGTGAGCGATGGGACCTTGCTGTCTGCGTCTCCCAGCAGATGTCCGGGTAGTTTAGGTCCCCCATGACTACCGCCTCTTTAGCTTTTATGGTCTCCGAGAGTTGCCTCAGGAGCCCCGCATCTATTTCTTCCCCTTGGTGTGGGGGTCTGTAACAGACCCCTACCACCAAATCCCTTTCTCCTTGCCCCCCATGTAGCCTAACCCACAATCCTTCTACTTCCTCAGCCTCGGATTCTGTCTTGAATTGTTTGTCATGTCTATGCATACATTACAATTATCAATCTAATTAGTATTGTATTACTGGTTGTGGCGGCGAAGCGCCCCCACAGGCGAGCGAGGGGGAGCAAAGGGGACCCACAGACCCCAGACCCCGAGAGCAAGCCCCCAGAAGGGCATACTCACCGGCAGAGGGGCAGCGGGAGGAAGAGCCGCATCCGCGGCCGCAGCCGTGCGAGCCGCCATTACGCCGGCTCTGGCAACAGCTGTTCCCCGCGCAGTGAACAGCTGAGCCAATCCCAGCGGCCGGAGCGGCCGCGGCAGGAGGATTTAAGAACGCCGGCAGAACAGGGAAGGAGCGAGAGCCAGGGAGAGAGAGTACGGGGGTGCTGCCCATGCTGCAGGCTCTCGCACGGAGCGGAGAGGACCCTGCCTGCGGGTCTCAAGCAGGCAGTGTAGGCAAGAGCTGGAAGCCTTTCGCAAGCAGCCGAGCGAGAGGCAGTCAGAGAGTGCACGCCGAGGCACTCTCCCTGCATCCTGAAGCGGCAGATGCCCAGGAGGCAGGGGAGCGCCCTGTGGCCGGGAGGAAAGAGGAGACAGCGGAGGCCCCAGGAGGGGGCTGGAACCAGGGGAAGTACCCACCAGCTCCCCCTGGTTCAGAGGAGTATTACCTCTAAGGGATCAAAAAGGAGAAACCCCTCCCAGCCGGAGGGAGGACGACCGGGAACCGGGGGACCGGTCAGAGGCCATCATACTGGGCCTGGCAACATCTGGAAGACATCGCCCAGCGGTTGGCGTGTGGACGGGATGTAGGGGAGGCGGAGCCCCGTGGATCACCGCGTCCGGTAACCGTGAGTAACACCGTCTATCGGGAGGTCCCACCCAGGATAAAGATCTCCACTGGAGACCCCTCTGAATGTAATCGAGTACATCCAAGTCGTGGCAGGCGAGTTGAGGGGAGGGGCCACACCCCGATAGGCCAGGCGGAGCGAGGCGCAGGCTCCACAGTGGTTCATTGGCCGGGAAAGACATCATTTGCGGACGGTGGTAAAGGGACAGTGTCCCGACCCGGGACCCGACAGCGATGCAGCAGCCAGCCCTCGCACCCACGGAGCTGCTTACGCAGGCTATCCAGGCCATAGGGCAGGTGCTGGCAGTACAGCAACAACAGGGCGCACACCAGCAGGAGTGGATACAGCGAAATGCTGCTTTATTTAAAATGCCCCGGATGACTAGGAAAGATGACCCAGAAGCTTATATCGAGGCATTCGAGAGGACCACCATCCAGACAGGGTTAGACCGCGGTCAGTGGGGCCACCACCTGGGGGCGCTGGTGATAGATGAGGCCCAAGCAGCCTACCGAGCGCTATTGAGGAAAGAAGCTGGTGATTACGAGACAGTAAAAGCGGCAATCCTCTACAGGCTCGAGATTTCACCTGAAAGCCATCGCCAGGCCTTTAGAGCCCGAAAGTCAAAGGAGGCCAGGCGACCCCGGGGGTTGTTGCAAGCGTTAAGCGACTCGCTTAACAAATGGTTGCCACCCGGCAAGTTCGACCGGGCGGGCATGATGGACCAGATCCTGTTAGAACAATTCCTATGGGATTTGGAAGAGGATGCCCAGAGGTGGGTACGCAGACACCAGCCGCAAACTAGCAAGGAGGCACTTCGCTTGGCGGAGGCCTTTGCGAATTCGGAAAGGGAACGGGGATACAGACGAGGCCCCCGAGGCACGAAAGAGGGACCCACAAGCGAAGGGGAAAGGCGAACGGTCTCCAAACGTGGGCCACCGAAAGGGGTGGTGTGTTACCGCTGCGGGCAAACCGGACACATCTCTCATGAATGTGGGGAAGGCCTGAGCGAACTGAGTCGCACCCCTACAGGATATCCACCCTCCCGGGATAGAGGCAAAGAGGCAGAGAGAGGGGAACCCATGGATTGCAGTTTCGGGTCGGCAACCCAGAACAAGGGATGGAACCGGCCCGTAGTAACCGCATGGGTTGGAGACAGGATGGTTATGGTCACATTGGACACGGGGTGCTCCCACTCCCTACTTCGGGCAGACCTCGCGCCGCAGAGGGAACAGAAGAATGAGGGGCCCCTGACGATGACCTGCATACTAGGGGGAGAGATGCGGTTCCAGACTTGCTATGTCCCGCTGAGGGTAATGGAGTTTAGCGGAGAGCTCCGAGTGGGAATTGCCCCGACCCTGCCATGTGAGATGATAATAGGCCGAGAATGGGGCCCATTCTACACAGTCCTTGAGCGAGTGAGGGCTACGCAGGAGGCGAGGAACCGGATCAAGAGGGGCGACGGATGGGCCGGCGAGGGCCCAGCCCGTTGCAACGAGACGATGACAGGCGACATCGACCTGGAACAGCTCGTAAGCGTGGCCCAATTTTGCAGGGCACAACATGAGGACCCGGAACTACAGCGGATGTGGGACGCCGACCCCGGGGAAGGACCCTTACAGGGGCGCCCCGGCTTCGAGGTAACAGGGGGGCTATTATATCGGGTCCAACGGGGTGAGGAGGGTACCATACGGGGGAGACAATTAGTGGTTCCAACCTCACTCCACCAAGTGGTGTGGAGACTGGCCCATGATTCACCCCTGGGTGGCCATCTGGGACGTAACAAGACCCGGGTGAGGCTGGCCCAAGAATTCTTTTGGCCTCGGCTCCAAGAAGATGTGGAAAGGTGGGGGGCCGCATGCCCAGAGTGTCAGAGGGTCCAGGAATGGAAGCCCCCAAGGGCACCCCTGAAGCCCATGCCAATAGTAGAGACACCGTTCTCGTGGGTCGCCCTGGATATAGTAGGACCCCTTCCCAGGTCACATAACGGATACCAATATATCCTGGTGATGGTAGATTATGCCACCCGTTTCCCAGACGCCGTGCCCCTAAGGTCCATAACTGCCACTCGAGTCGCGGAAGAGCTTCTTAAGTGGATAGCACGGGTGGGCATCCCTCAGGAGATCCTCACGGACCAGGGAACAAACTTTATGTCTGGGGTAATGAAGGCTTTATGTAAAACCCTCGGCATCACCCAGCTAAAGACCTCGGTCTATCATCCCCAAACTAACGGTTTGGTAGAAAGGTTAAATGGGACCATCAAGCGGATGCTCAGGCGGTGTGCCCAGGAAGACCCGCGGAGGTGGGATACCATCTTGACACCCTTGCTGTTCGCCATAAGGGACGCGCCGCAGGAGTCAACCCGATACTCCCCATTCCAGTTGGTGTATGGCCATAGCCCTCGGGGACTGCTACAAATCGTAAGGGAAGAGTGGGAAAAGCCAATAGGCTTAGGGGTATCGGCGGAGAGGTACCGGGAGGAGCTACAAGACCAAATCTCCACGGCCCAACGGATCGCCAGGCAAAACCTGAGGGATGCCCAAGGCATACAGGAAAGGCGTTACAATCAGAAGACGAAAATGCGGACATTCCAGTTGGGGGACAAAGTTCTGGTATCGCTGCCAACCTCCTTCAGCAAACAGCTGGCCATGTGGCAGGGGCCATTTACCGTGGTGAGACAAGTAGGGCCCATGGATTATGAGTTGCTCAAACCAGGTCACCGCCGGGAGCGGCAGATTTATCACGTAAATCTGCTCAAGGAGTGGAAAACTCCCCAGGGCTGGTTGGCCCTAGACGAGGATGCAAAGGAGGACCTGGGACCGATGTGTCCCGAGTTAGGGAGACCCGGGAAGGAGGGGTCAGTACAGACGGGCAAGGAGCTGAGCCACCACCAACGGCAAGAATTGCTAGCTTTGATAGAGGAATTTAGGGCAGTGTTCCAAGAGATCCCGGGGCGAGTAACGGGAGTAGAACATGAGATCAGGACCCCTCAGGGCGCACTGGTGAGGGAGAGATGGAGGCCGATACCGCAGCGGTGGCAACAGGAAATACGGCAAGAGATCATGAGAATGCAAGAACAAGGGATTATTAGACCGTCCCTCAGCCCATGGCGGAGCCCCATAGTCCCCGTCGTCAAACCGGATGGGTCATTGCGCATATGTATAGACTACAGGAAGCTCAATGCCCTGACTACGTTTGATGCCTTTCCGATGCCACATGTCACTCACCTCATTGAGAGAATCAGGGAAGCACAGTATATAACCACGCTTGATTTGGCAAAAGGGTATTGGCAGATCCCGATGCGGCCCACGGATTGTGCCAAAACAGCCTTCGGGACCCCATGGGGCCTATTCGAATTCATGCGGATGCCCTTCGGCCTCAACGGAGCAGCTGCGATGTTCCAGAGGTTGATGGACAACCTATTGGCACCCCACGCAGCATACGCGGCGGCATACATTGATGACATCATTATATTTTCTGCCAGCTGGCGACAACACCTCCAAGACCTCAGAGCAGTCCTAGGGGAACTCCGAGCAGCAGGGATGACTGCCAACCCAAAGAAATGTAAATTGGCAGGGAAAGAAACAGCATACCTAGGGTTTCGGGTAGGCCGAGGGACAGTTCGGCCACTCACAGATAAGATTGAGGCTATAAGGCAGTTCCAGGAACCGAGAACCCGCAAACAACTGCGTTCCTTCTTGGGACTCGTTAACTATTATCGACGATTTATACCCCGCTTCGCGACGCTCGCCACACCACTTACGGACGCGTTAGCTGGGAAATCTGTGACGCCACTGAAATGGACACCGGGGATGCGAAAAAGCTTCCAGAATTTGAAAGAAGCTATGCGCCATGACGTTGTCGTGCACACGCCTAACTTTAATGACCCTTTTGTTTTACAGACGGATGCATCAGGACAGGCACTGGGAGCAGTGTTACTGCAGAAACACGGGCAGGAGGAGCGCCCAATTGCCTTTGCCAGCAGGAAACTCAGTCATGCAGAAAGCAGGTATGCCACCATCGAAAGGGAGTGCCTGGCAATACGCTGGGCTATAGAATATTTTAAGTACTACCTGATGGGGAGGGAATTCGTGGTAGTAACAGACCACGCACCACTACAGTGGTTGACACAGAAACAGAGTATGAACACCAGGATCACCCGCTGGGCTTTGGCTTTACAGCCATTCAAATTCACGGTGATACACCGTCTGGGCCGAGATAACTTTGTGGCTGACTTCTTGTCCAGGTGGGGAGGTGCAGACGACGCAGAGGAAGGTACAGGCCACATCCATAGGGAGGAGCCGCAGGTGACACGTGCCGTTATGAGAGGAAATCAGCCGCCACAAGGCAACTTAAGGGGGGAGGTCTGTGGCAGCGAAGCGCCCCCACAGGCGAGCGAGGGGGAGCAAAGGGGACCCACAGACCCCAGACCCCGAGAGCAAGCCCCCAGAAGGGCATACGCACCGGCAAAGGGGCAGCGGGAGGAAGAGCCGCATCCGCTGCCGCAGCCGTGCGAGCCGCCATTACGCCAGCTCTGGCAACAGCTGTTCCCTGCGCGGCGAACAGCTGAGCCAATCCCAGTGGCCGGAGCGGCCGCAGCGGGAGGATTTAAGAACGCCGGCAGAACAGGGAAGGAGCGAGAGCCAGGGAGAGAGAGTACGGGGGTGCTGCCCGTGCTGCAGGCTCTCGCACGGAGCGGAGAGGACCCTGCCTGCGGGTCTCAAGCAGGCAGTGTAGGCAAGATCTGGAAGCCTTTCGCAAGCAGCCGAGCGAGAGGCAGTCAGAGAGTGCACGCCGAGGCACTCTCCCTGCATCCTGAAGCGGCAGATGCCCAGGAGGCAGGGGAGCGCCCTGTGGCCGGGAGGAAAGAGGAGACAGCGGAGGCCCCAGGAGGGGGCTGGAACCAGGGGAAGTACCCACCAGCTCCCCCTGGTTCAGAGGAGTATTACCTCTAAGGGATCAAAAAGGAGAAACCCCTCCCAGCCGGAGGGAGGACGACCGGGAACCGGGGGACCGGTCAGAGGCCATCATACTGGGCCTGGCAACATCTGGAAGACATCGCCCAGCGGTTGGCGTGTGGACGGGATGTAGGGGAGGCGGAGCCCCGTGGATCACCGCGTCTGGTAACCGTGAGTAACACCGTCTATCGGGAGGTCCCACCCAGGATAAAGATCTCCACTGGAGACCCCTCTGAATGTAATCGAGTACATCCAAGTCGTGGCAGACAAGTTGAGGGGAGGGGCCACACCCCGATAGGCCAGGCGGAGCGAGGCGCAGGCTCCACACTGGTATTTTTTAAATTGCTGGTAAAAGTCCTTTTGATAGGCAGAGTTTTTATCATAAATGGACAAGTTACTTACTGGAACTTCAACTGATTATTAACAGTGTATCAACCTGTTGAATTTATTGGCTCTGTTGACACTCAAATAGCCTTTTTTGCATTGTATTAACATTTTAGCAGAAAGAAAAGGAATATGAGAGAGTTTTTTAGGGAGGGAAGAGGGGGTTGGAAGGTGATAATTAGATGAGATTCAACACTTTGAACACTTTTTTAAAAAGGATTTTCCCATATCTGCTTGCATGCATTTTGCTGACAGCAGTTGAGACCCAAAACTTCATGGTACCTATTTTTTGCCCTGTTTGACATACTTAGTATATTTTATACTAACAAAATTTGAAAGTTTTTAAAAACATTTAGGGTTTGTTTTTTTTTCTTAAATCTGTTAGATGATTCTGGGAAATTTGGTGAGAGATACTACCACACTAAACCCTAGTGATATACCCAAAACTAAAACTATATAAATGTTTATGGCTTATGCTGGTATGTTAATTCCTCCTAGTTTGAGTCTTAAAGGCCCTGTACAACGTGTTCAGCTTGATTCATCCTATTCAGTTTCTCTGTTTATATTTCTTCAAGCTCAATTCTGAATTTCATTCTCCTTTTGTCACTGCAAGCAACAGTGAGTCTACACCTGTCATTTTAAGCCAGTGCAACTGAGGACAGAGGGCAGCTTGGAAGCACTGAGGCATGCAACAGTGATGTAGCATTATGAGGAGAGCAATCGGAGCACAAATGGAAGGCAGAAACAAAACCCTTAGCTGATTGACCATGACAGCTCTGCAGCTCTGTGATTCTTTCTCTCTTTCTTTCTTGAGTGCCCTAGTTCCATGCTGTTGGCTTCATCATTTGCCTGCTACAGCCAGTCATGTTATTGTCTGTGTCAGACATCTGATACAATTAAGAGTAGTAAATATAGAAAGGCATGATAAATCAGAAAATTAACATAAAACACAGTGAAATTGTCATGAGTAAGGGGAGAAAGAGAGTGGGAGCATGAAAAAATGGAAAGCTGGGCTCACACAGGAGAAAGAAATGAGCTTTGTTGCTACATCTTAATTTGAGGCCTGTAAATCATGGCTCCAGACTGGTTGGAATTGACATAGACTGACGTCTTCAAAATCCCAAATATGAGAAATGAAGATAAATTCTCTAATAGAGACTGGCCTATAAAATGTTATTCCTGCCTTGTAAGCTTATTTAACCAAAACTCCCATGGCAGCACTAGTTTACCACACTGAAGGCAATCACTGCTTGTTCTTCAGCAAACATCCACAATGGTTTTATTCATTGTGACTTATTCATGCTTGTCTGGTTTCTAAAAATAAATAAAATTAGTACTTGCATTCATAAGCGTTGATATAACAAGCTGAGGAATGTGTTCACTTGTCCAGATGTGCTGGCTGGAGAGCGAAGGTGAAAGAACAGAAAGAAGACCTGTATTTCAGATTCAGAGTGAGCAGGTAGGGGAGTGGGTGGTAAAAATGCCTAGAGTATTTAGATTTTGAAGCCATGAGGGTAAATTTTAAATTTTGAGATGCCCTAGAAATGAAGCAAGCAAAGAGGTGGCAAAATAATGACATGTTCCTGTAGATTACTTGGTAAAATTTTTCATAGGAGCTACAGTAATTACTATGTAACCCACATTTGTTCTGTTTACTCTATAGCACTATAGCAATTATCATATAATTAAGCTGCCACTGCCTGGTACTTGCTATGTAATAGTGAATGACAAGAGTAACTAATGAAGTGTTTGTAAGTAGACGAGTGACATGACGCCCATGGTTTGTAGCTTCAGAAATTACCAAACTGACATTTAAAACAAAGTATAAGCAAAAGAAATGGGAGTCTCTTGACTCAAAGAAAGTTCCTGTTTTTCAGAATGCAGCAGGGTTGGAGTTTTTCTCACAGCTTTTCTTCAAGTCGGGGAGAGTTATATCTTGTATAAAGCAGGGCTGTTGATGTTCTAAGGAGCTGGGAGCCATGTGCCACATAAGCCGTAGGCCCCCAAGACCACATGCCATGCTGTATGAACTGCCATCCCCTCATGGTGCTGTGTGGCTCTCTCTCTGCCATGCCATGCCATGGGATGGACACCCCCACACTGCATCAAATGGGCATCCCTCAGTGCCCAGGCTGCAAGCTCCTTGGGATCCACAGGCTGCTCCACCCTTCCCCTTGGGTGGAGCAGCAACCAGGCAGGAGCCTGTGGGCTACAGCGTAAACCCTCTGGGTGTCTTTACACATGCTTGGGGGTGGGGGGAAGATCTTTAATTAGAGTGGTTCTCGGGAGCCACTCTAATTAAAGCACCCCCAGCATCTTGTGTATCCAGCATCCTGTGCCTCAAAATGGCAGTGGGAGCACTTTAACTAAAGCTTGTTGAACAAGCTTTAGTTAAAGCGTCCCCATCACCATTTGGAAGGGTTGGGATGCTGAGACCATGGGAATGTGGTAAATAATATGCTTCAGCAGACTTGATTAATTGTATCTGTTCCAACACACTGTCATTACAGTGCATTGGAGCACGAGTCCTGCAGGTCTCCAAACATCCTTACTGGCTACATGCAGCCCTCAGGCTGCAAACCGGACAGCCCTGGTATACAGTATATAATATATTATGAGCTGCACAATTACTCCTTTTATGCTTCTCAGAAAATGTATAGCATTGTACTTTACAGATTATGAAATCTTGATAGCTGGTTGCTAAAAGATTAACTGTTATTTAACAGTCATTTATATTTTCTTACAATAATATGTACCCATCTTATTATATCTATAGATACACACACTAATACATCTGATCTATGAGTGTGTGTGTATATGTATACATATGCATGTGTATACATGTGTATTTTCACACATATTCATCTTATCATAATAAATCAGATATATTGGTCTTTCCTAATAATTTAACAGTGATATTGCATAAAGTATAGATATATTGCTGAGCCTCCATAAGAGTTCACAGTGAGCTAAAGTGTCTCCCCCTCTCCCTCCTCCCCACCGAAAAAAAAAAAGACTTTGAAAGAAGTCAAAAGAAAATCTATTCCTGAACTGGGATATCTTAGATCTTTGTTTCAATAAATATTTAATGAAAAGCTGAGAACCAAAATAAATAAATAAATAAAATGAAGGATGTTTCTATTTTTTCTCAGTTTATAGAGAAGGGTATCCTCTGGGATGATGCACCTCAGCTTCATGGAGCGAAATGAATTCACAGATGTATTTGCATATGCATTAAGTACAAGATTACAGCTCCCATGCTGCCAGACACCACTTTCTGAAAAGCACCAGGCAGACCCCTTATTTTATTGAAACCTATTTTTCAAATGGTTCCTTTGTAGAAAGAGTATCCTTCAAGGGAAAGTAAACATGTTTTTTTTTTCCTCTGTTGTGTTGGAGGATAGAAGTAAATAATTTCCAAGCAGGACTGGGACAGTGAAAAGCTAGGCAAAATATACCTTTGTTTTGGGTCTTTTAAATAGATGTAGAAATAATAAATATTTTCTAAGCTTATTTTTATTTACCTTTATTCCCACTTGAAAAGGGTAATCTACAGCCCACTGAAGTTATTAGGCAAGTTGCTAAGATTTTGATGAGTAGAAGATAATGCTTCATATTCATGCTTATTAGGCCATTGCAAGAATCCTCTCTGCCTATTTATTCATACCTGTAAAGCAAATAAATATCTGTTTATTGCAAAATACCTGCAGGGTCTTTACTTTTTGGTACTTCTCTATAGCTCTGAACTGAACATCAGTATAAAAAAGTTTAAAATCCAGCCTTAATTTTTGCAAATTACACAGTGTAATGATGATTTAATTTACTTACACATGGTTCATAAGATCTCTCTTCAGATGACACTGATATTGTGCATGCCTTTCAGCATTCCTTAAAATAGCCAGAAACTCTGTCCATGATGGTGCCAATGCCAGAGACAATAGGATATCCTGGGTTGCCAGGTTTGTGGATCTTGAATAATAAGTAAAATGTGCCTGGCCTGGGCTCCTGGGAGGTGGAAGCAGTAACTGGCTACCTAGCTCCAGTCTCATTGAGGCATGAGACCTTGCAGCAGACCCAAATGCCTTCTGCGTCCCAAGATCACTGGGCTGAATAACATTGATTATAACATCCAAGGTTCATTTACTTGCAATTCCACCAACATCACATATGCCATTAGCTATTTATAGTGTCCCTTTGTTGTCTACATAGATAGACTGGGTGATCCTTATTAGAATGAATGAGCACCGTTCTAATATCAGTTGAAAAATAACATACAAGCCGGTGGCAGAACGCTTTAACTACCCTGCACACTACATCATTGACCTGAGGGTGCCTGTTCTCAACAAACTTTTAAAAACCTATTTGAAAGGGAAATTGTGGAACCAGAAATTTTCCACAGACTGGATTGTATTTAGTAGAGTTAAAACAGGGAATATGGATTCTTATCCCATTGCCTGGATTAATGTTTGTGATTCTTTTGTTCCTATGGGTTTGCTGCTTGTTTTCTTGTCTCTCCCAAGACTGCCCCCTCTCCCGGCACCCCATTCTCCCCCTCTTTTGTCTTTTGTATTCAAATTTCTCTCTCCTCCTACTCTGCTTTCTGCACCTTTCACAGCAACTGATGAAATGAGCTTCAGCTCAGAAAGCTTGTGATATATTTACTTTAGTTGTCTGTAAGGTGCACATCTACCTTGCCTTCTACTTGACTTCAGACTAACATAGCTAACTATGTCTCTCAATTATGCTAGGGGCCTAAGGCTATATTATTCAGTGCAAGATCAAAGCAAAAACATAACTTTAATGGAATGTGCATTAATTTGCTATATCATATATTATGTATAAAAAAACAAAACAAACTAGGCAAAAATAATCAAAGATGTTGTTTCTTTAGTCCTGTTGTCATTAGAATTGAAACTGCATCTCAAAATCTAGCCTTCGTGAGCATGTTGACAGTGCAGCCAATGCTTCACTAAAAGTTATTTCTACACCTGAGTTGATGTTCACATGAGCTAATGATTCCATACCGAAGTTAATGTAAAGTGCTTTTTATTTAAAAGGGAGAATAATGAGATAAACAGCTGATATGAGGTGATTTCTGTTCCTTTGGGCATTCTACTAGAAAGAACTTGGTAACACTTTGAAATAGTGACTGAGAGATTTGGCTCCATGTTTGATTGGCCACAGATGAACTGTAATATATGATGAAGTTATTCTTTAATACTTTTCTTCTGTATGTCCTTAATTTTTGGGAAAAGTCCAGCAAGTCTTTTTGAGCACCAGTAACTTGTGAGACAAAGTAGTTGCTGTCTGTGCCAACAGAAGGAAAGAAAAGAGGACTTTGGACTTGTTCATAAGAAGAGTTTCCTTGAAAAATGCATTGCATGCAATGTTTATTGTTTAAGATTGTTTCTCTTAATTCTAAGGGAATTATCTCCAGGGGTGGATCCATGGTGGGTATGTTGTCACTTCTGCCACCACTGCTGCTGTCTCCCAGCTGAGCTCAGCAACCTGCATAGCAGCTCCTTTCATCTGGAACCCCCAGGTCAGCAGGGGATACAAAGAGGGGGGACCCAGGTACCACTACCACTGTCCCTGGCTTACCTGGGTATGGGGTGAATGCCAGACCTGCTCCTGCTCTGCTTCAGCTGCGGACTATAGGGAACAGCTGCAAGTGATGGTGCACACAGGTTCCTGCTACCAATACTGCTTCTGAGCCAGCAGAGGATACCTGGGGGGTGGTAAGCAGGGAGCAGGTGCTGGAAGGAAAAATTTGCATATTTGACTGATGGAAGCAGGGCAGGAGTGATTCGGGGGCTCCCCTCATGTCTGGGTCAGCCAGAGACAATACTGGGTGGGTATGGTCCCCACCCCACAACTTCCTGGACCTGCTCCCTGCCCAGGTCCCCAGTGTTCTCCCCCGCCCCTCCCCCCCCCCCTGGTTCTGGGGCTTCAGCCAAATCTCTCCCACATCTCCCTTTGGTCTTCAGTAAATCCTTGATCTACCCACAAATATCTCTGAAAGAGTAAGTATTCACACATGTAAGCTTGTGGCCTGACGTTTAAGTTGTGACCCAGAACTGTCTAAGAACCTTCTATGGACAGAAGCCACCACAAAAAAATATAGCTCCTTGCTGGTATCTTTAGGGATCTAAAGTGGTTGAGCCTCATTTGCATCCTATTTGCATGATGTCAACAATATTGTTAAAATTGGCGGTGGAGAGAACACTATTAGTCAATATTGAAAATAGATAGACAAGTGAACTCTGTTAAATGTGCCTAGGGTCCAAGGGTTTTTGGTTGTAGCTGTGTTAGCCTAAGAACATAGGCAGACTAGATGGTGATCATGGGTACTCTCCTCAGTGCAAATTCAGTGGTATCAGAGGGCTCGGCTGTAAATTACAGCTTTCTTGGTGTGTTTAGGGTGACTGCTGGTGCTGTGTAGAAACGTATGTTGGTCCATGGGTTTCTTGTATATGGTAGCTTGTATTTTACCATTTGGGATATTGATCATGGTGTCCAAAAAGGAAATGCTGGTGTTAGAGTAGTCAAGCAATAGTCTGATGCCGGGGGGGGGGGGAGGGGGGGAGATGGTGATGATTGTTGCTGAATTGGTGAAAATCAATCAGAGACTTCTAACTACTTAGTTGGTCTAATGGAAGATATCACATCTACCCAAAGAACCTATCCTGTCTGTGGTCCAAGGTCATTTTTACTGCAGCAGTCTGCAGTAGTGGGAGAAAAGGCTCCTGTCTAATGAAGGCAAAGAATATAGAGGGTAATATGTAGATGTGTTCATCTCCTGCTTTCTCTGTGGTTCTGTGGGAAGGAACTTCCATACAAAGTGTTCCCTTATTGCGAGGATCGAGACAGGACTCTGTATGCTAAAGAACCAATTGGAGGTAGCCCAAAAATGCTAAAGTACTCCAAAGATGTATTTGGCAGCTGTGTTGGTCTGAGAGAAGCAAGATGCAAAAATCTAGAACTCTTGGTTCAGAGATGATACCTTTTATTAGACCAACTGAGAAATTGCAAAAAAAAAATTTTTTTTGCAAGGTTTTAGGCTCACATGCCCTTCATCAGGCTCAGGGAAATTTGAAAAATGGTAAAAAAAAAAAATCCCTATCTGTAGGAAAGAAACTTCACTTTTGCACAGAGAAAGCAGAAGCTGGAAAAGTGTTCCTCTGGGTCCATGAGATTATCTTTGTGGGATTGCTCTTTGTGGTAAAGAGCAAGCAGGATTCCTTCCCTGTTGGTGTCAGAGGGCTGACAGGGAGGTGTAGAAATATTTCTTTTTGTTCAGCAATGAAGTTTATAATCCAGATTTTTTTTTGTTTGTTTTTTTCGCAATTTCTAAGTTGGTCTAATAAAAAGTGTATCATCTCTGAACCAAGAGTTCTAAGTTTTTGCAAAGTACTCCAGAAGAACTAATTGGAACTGAGATGTGATGACCCTTGAGGAATAGGGGTAATGAGGATGACAACTGGCCAAAGCAGCAGCCTAGATGAAGAACTACATTGATATCTAGTGACATAGTCATTTAATCTACTAATAAAGGGCTCTGGAAACTGTACATGAGATTCGCGAGCCAAAATGTGGATTTCTTTAAGTCTGAACAATGAACAAGGAGTAGGGAGGAGGATCATTGCTAAATACCTCATCAGCTACTCATACTTGTTAGAAGAGGATGCAGGTTTGTACTATTGCCAAGAGACTCTATAGGCATTAGCCTCACCTGCTGTAAATTAATTAGCAGGTTTGGAGAGTTGTTGATGGTCCAGGAAATGTATAGTGGTGAGACTTTTTGTGATATTTTTTATTTAAACAACCGTATAGTTGGGAGAGCTGTTGGCCAAGCTTTCAGGCAACAAGAGCCCTTCTTTGGGTCTGGAGAAGGAGCAGATGCAGAAAATCAATTAGTCAGGTTTTCCTAGTTGCTGTTTTACTATTCTCTTAATAAAGCCCTGTTTGTTTAACAGAGACTTTTTCACAAGTGGGGAAATGCTGTTCATCATGAACATAATGTAATTTAGGCCATGTCTACATGATAAATTTACTAGAAAGGCTGCGCAGGCTGCCTCCTACACTGGAAGCAGTGCAGCCACAGCTTTGCTAATAGAGTCAGGATAAAGGCAATAAATGTATTATTTTCTGAAAAACAAAGAAAAATCCCAAACTCCCAAGATGCTCTGCTCCTGCCCCTGTTGAAGTCCCTGGCAAATACCCATTGTGTTCAGTGGAGAGTTTATTTTATCTAGGAAGTGTCAAGGCTGATGCTTGGTTTCAGACTTTCCCTGATAAGTTAAAGAAAAATAAAATCTACAGGGAGAATAAATTAAAAATGAAGAGGTAGATTTAACTGTGGACTTTACCAGTGAGAAATCATAATGAAATATTCTGAAATCTCCTTGAATTTTTCTGCCTTCTGAACTGTTTTAGAAATAAAAACTTCATTAGGCTTGAATTTTATTGCCCTCAAGCCCTTTTGTTTTGATTGGCTGCTCTGTACTCCTGTAACCCTCCTCCCTCCCTTGTGCTGTAGCAGTGAACTTTTCAAAATGCAACTTGAGTACACCTAGTGGACTAGAGCCATCTTAGGGAGGTCACTGAGACCCTCTTGAGCATGATCAGTGGGAAAATGGTAATAGCTATCAACCACATTGAGTGCATCACAGCTGAACAGTGAAGGAAATATGACCCTAGCCAGCAGCTTCTATAAACAGTGTGGCAACATGGGAGGTTACAAAATTAACCTTTAAAGTGGCTTAAATGCCCTTTTGCACCACTTTAATGGCGCTGCTGTTTACACTGTGGGCAGCGTATTGCGCATTAAATGACTTTGGGACATAGCAAAATAAAACATGTCTGAGGTGTTTTACTTTGCTGCCTTGCAGCTGTGGAGGGAAGCACTGGGCCCCATGCAGTGAGCCTGATCTTTTTTATTTTTTCCTCCCTAGAGCCTGCCTGCCTGAGCTGCACTGGGGCCTGGTGCTTCTCTCTGTGGCTGTCATGTCCCCAGGGACTGCTCAGGCCGGGTGCCTGAGGGCAGGTGCCGCCTGGGGGACACCACTGCCACTGCAGAGGGAAACACAGTCCCCCACCCCCACCCCCAGCTCAGCCTGCCGGCAGCTCACCCAGCCACCAGAGAGGCAGGTAAGGATCTGGCCTGACCCTTGTGTACACACCATGGGGGTTTACTTCAGTTTAATTTGAAGCGGTGTTTTTAAAAACTCACTGCTTCAATTTAGGCAGAATTAAACCTAAGTAAATCCCCATGGCATGTTCAAGCAGCCATGGAGTCTGCTGAGTTCAGTTCTACCAGAAATCTTTGAGAAAAGGAGAGCAGCTTTCTTCCAGGAAGTGGTCACAGAAGGACACTTACCTGTTCACTCTTTTTGCATCATCAAAAAACAGCAGAGGTGTCCAGGAGCATCTCAGTTTTTTTCCTGTTTCCCTTTCATGGATTTGGAGCAGTAGGAGTTCTCAAGGACTGTGCATCACTGGTTTGCAGTGTATTCCCCACAGAGGAACAGTATATCATATATACTGTGATTCTCAATATTTTCATTGTACTATTTTCATTTATTACTTGATATCTAATTTTTGTTATAGTAAAAGGAGTTTATCATTTTTAGATATTTTCTTATTTCATTATTAGTCACTCTAGTACTTACCCCACAATAGGTGTTGCTGGTCTCTATAGTGAATTCAGAGGGGTTGTGCACTTACTTTGCAAAATCCCTAAACTTTCTGCTCTAAAATAGCAGGAAACAGGCACACAGGCACTTCTATTATTACCAGTATTATTATCAATATTATTATTAATAATAATAATAATAATAATGTAAAGTGTGATGAGTCATATTAAACAGTTGCTACAGGAACTCTTCAGCAAATTTAATGAATTTTTGGAGCCATATTACTGACACTGGAAAGAGTCAAAAGGGAAAATATGTTCTGAGACATTTGCAGTTTATGTTTAAAATATTGAGCCACTAGTTTAAACATTTAGTACACAATTAGGTAATTAAAGAATGCCTATACAAAACTGGCATAAATTATCAGAAGTGCTATGCAAATAGAGTTACCAATGAAGTTAATGGGATCTGTAAGGGCTACTCCTACTAGTAAGTTTTTGAAGGTAAAGGCTGGTGATGGAATGAATGGTGATGGAATCCTTAAAACGTTGATTGCAAATTCTAATATAACACATCAAGGAACTAAGTGCTTTACCTGATTGGTAAACAAGTAATACCTATTGATGAAAAATGTATTTATTATATGCCTGTATCTCAGACACTTTAAAGTACCTAAGTGGCATACACACAGCTTTTTGAAATCTAAGTCTAAGTGCAATATGATTTCATCCTGCTCACGTTTCTGGAAAACCATTAACATGTCTACATTCTAATATGCCATCACCTGAGCTGCAAAAACAAAGAGAAGAGGAGGCTCACCCCATTCTTCCTTTTCCCGATAGCTTAATGGCAAAGGCAGTTCCCTGGGGCGAGGGACAGCTAGGCCATTTATAAACATACTTTTTTCCCATGATGCACGAGAGATTCACTGCTTCAGAGCAGACTCAATTAATCAAGTCTGCTCCGCACGTGAGCTGAGGTGAACTGTGCTGCACCACCTGCAGTTGTATAAAAGGCAAAATGTGCATTGGCGTGCAGAAAATGACGGCGGTACACTTTTGAACTAAAGCACTTCCAACATGTTTTAGTTCAGAAGCGCGCCATTGCCATTTTCTCAGTGCTGATACGCATTTCACTACTTATATAGCTGCAAGCATCACAGCGCCAGGCACTTGGAAAAGCACCTGGACCCTAGGTTCTAGGTCCCACTTAGTGCAGGGGCTTTAACCTATATCTCCAAATTCCTAGAAACACACTCTGACTTCTAGGTATCTGTACATGTAAGCTATCAATGGATGTACCTTAATTTACACTTCACACATCTGGAGGTATCCCCAAGCAAGCCTTTAGTCCATGAATGACTGGTGCATCCCGAGACTGTGGGGGGCACCATTTGTAGTTATCGCCTATGCTTTAGTCCCTAGAGCACTGAAACAGCAGCCTGATGCTGCCCCTAATTCTGAGTCCAGCTCCTTCAGTCTGCAGTCCTTGCTGACCAAGCCAGTATGATCTCCAGCTCCACTGGGCACTCCTCTGTGTGTTGCTGACCAGGTTCCATGTTGACATGGCCATGAATGACTCGTGCCGTTGGCAGCTGGAGGGGGGGGGGCCTGGCAGCGGTGGGAGTGCAGCGGCTGTAAGTGGGGGAGCTCCTGCAGACACTGCCTGTGCACCCCCTACACATTGCCAGTGCACATGGCTCACTCTTCCTCTTACTCCAGTCTTAAGCTTCCTCTTTCTTTTCCCCTTCTCCCTAGCCCCTGGTGGTTTCTGGGAGTTGTAGTGCAAATTAACAGTCAACACAGCTGTGCAGTCTGTCCCCAGGTTCTGCCTGCTGTTACACATGCTTCACTTACATTATACACTGCCTGGCACTGACCCTGATGTATTCTGAATGAGGTGAAAAATTATTTTGTATCATCTCTTCCCCTTCTACACTCACAAAGGACTAAGTACATTGACCCTAATGTTTCCAAATGATTTTGCACTATCATGTTACTGTCAACACCTGTGTGGAGGGTTAGATGGATTCTATTCAAACCCCATCTTATCAGTGAAATAGTTACTGATTCAAGTTGCAGGAACTAAATTATGTCCACAGTTACATTTATACTCCCACTCTACCCTGAAAATGTTAGCCCTCTTGTACATTATTATATAAATATTAAGTACATAATCACATACTCTTTGCTGTAGGACCCTTCTTTCATTCAGATATCAATGAAGAGCGGCAGAAGTTGAATGAGACTGCAAGAAGGAGCGTGTATTTTTGTTGCACGTCATTGGAATAGGACACAGAAGCCTCAGATTTCTTATGCAGTCTTTGGTAAGACACTATCATCATGCTTCTAGAGAAAAGAGCAAATTTATCTGATCTACCTTAATTCTGCATTCCTAATTCTTTTTTACTTGACTTTGAAACTTTAGTGTTCCTTTGACATAGTTTTAAACATACATTCACACACTGAATCTACAGTCTATATGTATATAGTTATCACTTAAATCCACCATGCCTTGATGAGAATCTTTTAATAGGGGGCCCTAGACAACTCCCTAAAGGAAGTTGGCTTAATCAAAACTTTCTTCAGAAATTAAATGTTACTATTCACTAACAGTTTGAATCCTGTCCAAAGAAACCATATTATCAAACTGGAGTCTCAACTGGATTATTCAGTCAATATTTAAATAGAAAATGACAAACAGAAATAGAAAAATACTTGATTCTCCCTCCCCCAAATTTATAGCAGAAGATGGTACTTTGGGGGCATGCCACTGGAGATTAGTTCATGGATATCTGTATAATGCTATGGATAGGTGTGCAGATGCAGTGGATCCAGTAACAGCCTGACTTCCCCATATAACCAGATGAGGTTTTGAAAAGTGCTAGAAAAATCTCTAATGCTTTTAAACATCTTGTTTCAATTGGTGTGCCTAAAAGAGAGCTCCAGAGTGTAAGAAATCTCACATTCTCTGGAAGGGTGCATGGAAAAGAGAAAATTAATTTCCATAGAGCAGTAGGATGAGAGAAAATAGATCATGCCCTTGTATCTATCACTTTTTAAGCAGGTACGGGATCCAGTCCTGAGTGTTCTGAACATGCTGTTTCATTAGGAGCTCATTAGTTGGACAGTAAATACAGGCCTGAGCCCAAACAAATTAGAAAGTTGTATGTAAGAGTTACTTTTTTCAGATGTTTTAGACAGCTAAAGAATGGCCACTGAATAAATTAACTCTACCAGTTTGTATGTGCAAGGCATGGAGGTTCCCTGAGTGTTGTGTGGTGGTTTCATTCTGCATCCATCCTAGCAAAGATTTTACTGACTTCGGTGGGACAAGGACTGGTTGGTATCCTGAATTTCAGTGGCCCCTCTTTGAATTTTACCTCATTGGCAGGCAAAGTAAGACTTTAACACTAGCGAGGGAAGAATGGGAACTTGGAAAGGAGATAAACTCCTTGTATTACCATGAAATGTGGTGGCTTGGCCTTCATTCTTACCTAAAGAAATGTGTGCTTAGAGTGAGAGGGAGGTACAAACAGACAGAGGTTAAATAGGACTCAGTTCTGTCTGTGTGTGTTTGCCTGTTGGTTGGGGGCAGGGGGAGTACATGACCTCTCATAAGAAGAATTTTGTTGTACATTTGAATATTCAGCAAAACTTTTCTTCTATTTAATATACTTCTCTGTTCATATTTTGGGATGGGACTGTAATATGTGAGTACCATAGTTGCTAATAATTTATTATATCTTTATCTATGCTCAGTTTTCTTTCCTAAAAAAAGAAATAACTCTTTCTAAAGTTCAAAGCTTCCTGACTACGTTTGAAGTCATGACAACACTATTCTTAGGAATGGCTGTGATCTGGGCTGCTGTCCCCCAGGAATAAAAGTAAATTAATGAAAAATCACAGAGATATAAAATGGTGTTTTCGGCAGCGTTCAGCAATGGTGCCTCCAGTTTTGCTTTGTGATATGTCATCTCTGCAGGAGGGGGGAGGAGTAGCTTCTGCTTTGATGTGGCAGCCTGTTTTCTAGCACTCATTAATGCATCTGAATGTAAGACTCCTATCCATGCTCAGGTAACAGAAGTGGTTTCGCCAAGGTGTTCTGCAAAGGCAGGGGGGCATGAAAAATCTGGGTGTCAGTGAAGGGGATCAGCCTGAAGGATAGGAATCCAAAAGAGCATTCCATTAACTAGAGAGCTTTGTGGTTGGAAATGTGATGTGCATTTTAATCAAGATTGTGCTTTGCCAGCTTTTCTTATGGGCACAAAATGAGCCAGACTTTGAAAAGAGGAGTTTATAGGGATTTATCTATAACTAGGGATCTTTGTAATTCTTATCAGTTTCTTTTTATTTATAACTCTGTATATGTAAAAAAATTGCAGTGGGAAAACTGAATAATTTTCACTCTGGTGACCACTCTTTTTATAATGTTTTAATCTTTTTGACCAACAATATTTGTCAAATCTATTTAATTCTGGCCTGACTATGGTATTTTGACTGTATATTCCTTAGCGTATTAAGTGCTCAGCCATTCTGCATCCATAAGTAGGGTTTCTGTTGAGTAAAGGAGATCAGCTTTCTCCCTGTACTATGAGCATGGTATTTTGCTTCTACAGCCTTTCAATTCCCTGAGGTACTGAGGAAGAAGAGCCCACAATACATCGCTTTTGACTCCTCTAACAAGTTGTATCATATTATTTAATTATATTAGTTGGCATCCATGTAACATTCATATCATTGTATTACACTGGTGGAGCTCATGATGGAGTGTGAAATTAGTATAAAAGTGCCCCTGCTGCCATTTTGAGGTGTGGAGACACTGATACACAAGAGACAGAAGCTAGCTGGGGCGTGGTAATTACCACTGCAATTACAGTGCATCAGAGCTGCCTCTGGGCTTGTGTACAGGCATCCTCTGATACCACAGTACCAAAAGCTAATAGCTGGAAATAGCAAACTAGTATTATGTGGACTTTAGTCCCTAGTACAACACCCAAAAAAGACTGAATTCAGAAAATCGTAAGAAGAATTTATGTTATAGCTTGCTTCTGATTTCCTTCCTGATTTACATTCTCATTTGCATTTTACTCTCCATGATGTGAATGGAACAATGATGTTCCATTTTAATTTTTTTAACATGTACTATAACTTTCTCAGTGATTACTGGGGCTTTAATCAGGGAGAGATGGGACAACTAGCAATTCAAGCTACTGAATATTGAAAAGGTCAAAGCACAATAGTATACTTCTATAATTTATGGCACATTTCATCCACTCTCAAGATTAGCACATGTTGGAGGAAAATGTAAAGTCCTTGGGGGAAAAAAATGATAAAAAGCAGTTCACATTTGGCTGAGACCAGTACTCAGAGTTATATATGTCTTTATTGCATTTGCACTTTACAGAAAAAAGACAGTAATAAAACAGCAGCTTATATCTTTGAAGTGTTTTAACTAATTATCCACAACTCTATTTGGTAGAATAATTATAAGAAACTAAGGAACAAGGTGAAATCCTGGCTCTGTTAACTTCCACAGAGTCAGTCTGCTTAAGAGTAGTGTACGAAGACAGAGACAGAACCACCCTACACTTGATCAGTCTTTGACACCGGCGACACTGGCAATCCCCTGGGAGTTGTAGCCATTCAGTGGAGAACAGAGCTGTTCTAAAATTGCTATAATCTATATCAAGATGTTGTGTCAGAGAAGCAACCTTAAAATCAAGAAGCTGTTACTCACTGGTTTGTATCCCCACCTCAGCTGTATCCAATAGGAAATGGATGCAGTTGAGGATTTTAACAGGATCTTCCTAAATTCTTCTTTTGCTAGAAAATACTAGCCTGATTTTATAAAACAATTCACTAACTTCTGTTTATGTGACTCATCTCAGCTCCTATAGAGATATTTTAATACAGTGTTTTTAATTAAAAACTTTGTGGTGTCTGAGCAACAGCCGTAAACAATAATAGTTAAGCATAGAAAATCTGAATCTTATTAGTGACAAAAGAGAATTACTGCATTATCATCATCAACATGACTGATCTCTTTTCTCAGCCACCCCACTTTTCTGATAAGTCTTGTATGTACCTTCAAGGAAAATCTAATTTGAGATGTACTACCATTGCATGTTGTCAATACTGCAGATCAAGAAATCATTCCCTATGCAAAAGAAAATGAAAAAGAACTCTTTCTGAAATGCTGTGTTAATGGTATTGTTAACCGAATACGATTCTGAAATAACAAAATGTCTTTACATGAGCAGCATCATAATATCACCCTAGAAATAGCATTTACACACTCCTTTTGTATAATCATGTTTTACAATAGCAAGGAGACTCAGATGTCACTGTGTGGAAGCTGCTGATAAATGCTGACAATTCAATATGGAGCAATATCACAGGGAATATGAGCTGCCGGCACTATGTCTTTAGCTGAGAGAGTTATCCTTGTTTTTTCCTCCTCTTTCTAACGGATGTCACATCAAAAAGTAGAATAATTTTGTGCCTTTTATGGAATCTGGTCCCATATCTGGGGATTGCGAGGACACTCCATCCACAAATACGCTCCTAAAGGGACATCAGTGTATTATACAGTTGTCTGTTAGTACAGAGAAGACTTATCACACTGGGTGAGATAAGACTGTCCTCAAGATCAAAGCCCACCATTTAAAATTTAAATTCAGAAAACTCAAGAAACACTTTTTAGAGAGAAACTTTACATAGGGATTAGAAGTTCTTGTATATGGATGGTGTAGGCTTGAGTGTGGACCTATTTGTGGTAGATATCTTTGTGCTGGGCATGGGGAGTTATTGCTGGATATATCCATTCCATGAATATAAAGGAGATGTCTTAGTATCAGGACTCTAAACTACAGCCACGGTGCCAGTGCTCCTTTGATCTTTTGTCAACAGCACCTGTGATTTATTCTTCATTAGCCCTTATATATGGTACTCTTTCTTTAAATGCTGCTACATCATGTGCCTTCAGTTTTGGGTTCCTGTTCAGAACAATAAAGTTACCAGCTAGGTAAGGTATGTGGTGCTCCTTCTCTTCCCTGGGCTAGTCTAACCTCCCCACCAGGGTGGACCCACAAGATTTAATAGCTACAGTAGCATTTAAAATTCAATAGCATTTGAATGTTGCAGATTTTTTTTCTAGCAAGCAAGACAATTTGGCAAAGAAGAGTCATTGTGCCTTTCTCGGTGACCCCAGGTGCCCCACCAGACCTAGGAGGCACCAGTCGCCGAGCCGGGGGGCGTAGGGCCCCGCAGCGCGTTCTCTGGCAGACCTGGAAGTGGACCAGAAGTGCTTCTGGTCTGCTGCTGAGCATGCTGGGGAGCCCCCCACGCTTCTGTGGGACAGTCCATGTGCTCCAGCATTGCAGCATTCACAATCCGCCAGCTACCAAGAGGTATGTAGAAAAAACATTTTAAGCTGTGTCTATGTCCAAATCGCTAAATCTTTTTGAATCTCTCTGAATCGACTTGGAGGGTTTCAATTAGACTTGGAGAGATTCAATTCTGATTCAGAGATTTAGCCACCGAATCGGGCCAAATCTCTACCAAATCGAATAGGGGACTGAAGCTTCTCGCAGCCCTACTATTCAGTTGTGTATATACAGAACATAAATATTTGAGTTTTATTTTGTTACTAGTAGCCAGACCTGAGCTAGAAAAAGAGTTTTTATACATTAATAAGTCTACTCAAAGCTAAAGAGCCAGAGATGTGGCTTTTTACTTTATTTGCCAGATTCTGCAGTTAGAAGACTGCTTTGAAAGTAACAGTATCATCATGTCACTCTAGCTAAACTTTGGTTAATATTCCATAATCTGCAGAGCCAGTGAGAGCACCACTGAGAGTACTAACTGTTCAGCTGGTATCATAAATCTTGTTTATTATTCCTGTATTTTCATTCTTTGTCTTGAATTCATGTTGTTTATGAGTTAAGAACCTTTTGAGTACTTGGCTTGGGGAAAATGTTATGGAAAGGAGAAGGGAAGTGTATGGGAACTGCAAAGAATTCTGTGATAGGGTACACTCATATAGCCTGGTATGTATGCGCACAACATATCAGTACGCACAATCTGTAAGTGAAAGCAGAAGTTGCCCTTACCAAATACAGTAGCAGTAAATAACACAGAGGACAATTAACATATCCATTTTGACCTCTCCAACATACCCAGAAAATTATCTGCTATTAACATACACCCTTTTTGTAGCCTGCTTCCCAAACAAATTTGCTTTAATAGGAATGTAGGATGGGATAATTTGACTTTTTGCAATCACAGCAGACAGATGTGAGTGATACATGACATGAAAATGAATTATCCCTACTTTGCTCGCTGAGAATAGATAGTGCTGTGTTGTTATTATGCTGAGTGGCAGTCTGTGCACTGACAAATAATGTATATAGCAACATAAAGCAAACCTTTAATTCTAATTTTTGAAAACTTTGCTATACATAGTAAAGTATCAGTATATAGTAATTTTTTCCAAGCTCTCCTCTCCCTCCATTCTTCATCATTGTAAAGCAATTCCATCATGCTCCCAGTCATGCAGGTTTACCATCCACAGGTTCAATTTGACATCCTATTCCTTTTCATATCTGAAGCTTTACTAAACCCTTGTGGTTATTCCTATACAAGTCATCTATGCTGTGTACTTTCCCCACTATTTCAATTAATACAATTGTTATTCATACCTCAATCATCTTTCACTTTAGCTATTTTAACTTCTTTCTCCTCCCTTATGGCTTTAGGGTGCCTCACAGTGTAGCCTTCAAGGCCAGCTACCATGTTCCTCTCCCATCTGCCCTTTTCTAAATCCCAGTACTGGCATCCTATTGTTTTCTGCAAATTCCTCTTCTATGCCCTCCCTAGCTTTGCATTTGCCCATGTTCATCTTCCATTTCATCTTCTTGTGACACACTCTCACATCTTGAGATCCTTTTTAACTCGCTAGTCATTTAGTTCTTCCCTTCTAATGCAATCAAAGTGGACAGCTGTAGATTACCTTTGAGACAGCAGTTATTAAACACTTTTTTTCCATTCTTTAGTCCAAGAACTGGTCTGGGCTCTTTTTCCCCCTTTTTCTTCCTCTCTGGCTCATTCTCTCTCTGGGAAAAATAGCATTTAAAAATATAAGGGTGTGATTCAGCACATTTAGGTTTTCTGTCTCCCTGAGCCCTTCAAGCCTTGGCTTAATCACACTGGAAATATTTCAAGAACAAAATCATGTTCAGAAGAAGATCATGAAGCATTGTTTTCATTCTGAATGCAGTCTGAACTGTTGTCTCAGTGGTATAGATTTGAACAGAAGTTGTGAAACTTGCCCTTCATCATGAATCTAATATGGGCAAAAAAGTAAAAGCTTAAGAGTTGCAGGGACTTGCATGCTAATGTCTGAATCTTTATTGAACAATATACTGCAGCTGTAGTTTGAATAAAGAATGTGGGTCACAGAATAATAATCGCTAAAAGAGTTTCATAATTCTTGATGTTTTTTGACATATTAGTTTGAAAAAAAAATAGCAGACATAATGTAGCAAGCATGATAATGTGTTCATTATTAAAACTAATATTTTCAAATCTGGGTGCTAAAAATCAGGCATCCAAATTCTCATTTAGACAAACATATACATTATATTATAATCAGAAGGGCTCAACACACAGATCTCCCACTGACATCAGTCACCAATATCTTGAGTCCACATTTGACAAACACCTAAGTTCAGTTGTGTTTTATCCATAGACCCATACTGGGGGACCATGATGATCCTCCATTATACACTGCCAAATCTATATACAGTAGGCAAAAGAAAGGCCATGTCTCCTTTCCCACCTTTTGGTAAGTTTGCAACATTGGGTAGTAAACATAATAACTGCCTCTCTGATTTCAGAGGGCAAAGTACTCCATAGTAATGGGATTATATTAACGGTTTGTGCTGAAGCAGGAGAAGAGGTAGGATAGAGGTACAAAAGGTACAACAGATGTCCCCAAATACAGTGGATCAGCTGGGGCAGGATGTGTCCTGCCCCAGCTGATCCACTTCATTGGTGAAATACATATTGCCTTTTGGCCCACATCATGCAGAG
Source organism: Alligator mississippiensis (assembly GCF_030867095.1). Classification (NCBI taxonomy): domain Eukaryota; kingdom Metazoa; phylum Chordata; order Crocodylia; family Alligatoridae; genus Alligator; species Alligator mississippiensis. The sequence continues at coordinate 53,936,681 of NC_081825.1, read as the reverse complement.
GCCCATCCTGCAGGAAAACAAGTGATGTGTTCCCTGCATACAGATGTACCTCAGATATTCCCTGGGGAGTGTCTGTAAGCAGAGAAAGCCAGGGTTCTGTTCTTACAAATATGGTCCCCAAAGATTGCCTGGGGTCCATATCTGCAAGTGGGAAACACCCTGGATTATCCTGCTTACAGACAGGTGTCTTGGGGAAGGTCTGAGGAACATCTCTGTAGCAGGGAAAGTCCATGTTCCCCACTTATAAGGATACACCCTGGGGAATCTGAGGTGTGTCTCATAAGCAAGAAAATCTGAGTAGGCACTCCCAGAGCTTGAGAGGCCTGATGCTGCGTGGGAATTCGTGGAGAGTGCAGGATTGGGCCTCTCAAGCCCCAGAAGCACCTGCCTGGGGCAGCTGGAGAGAATGGACAGTCCCAGGCTGACTGCACTGTCCTTCCAGAAACTTTACAGATGTCTCGGCAATAAAGCAGCAGCAGCTATTACCACCTTTGTTGCAGCCATAAATTTTGAGCTTCTCTGGCACAACAAGGGGTATGGACATCTATTTGCTTGGCCTTTGTCCTGCCATAAAATTTTTATGGCAGCACAAAGAGGATGTCTGTTTCTCTCCAAAGTGGAAGCCTACCTCAGATTATTTTTTGCTTTTTCACAAGATAAACAAATGACATATCTAGTTGTCTAACACTTTCCAAGCATCACAAATTCTCTTCCCCTCCAGGGAATCTCAGATTAATGAGTTGGAAACTCCAGTCAGCAGTTGTTTGCCTTCAAAAAGCACCAACTTGTGCAAACTGCCCAAATACCATCTGAACCATGGCTTAATTTTAAAGTTAAATTACTGTTAATACTAGGCTCTTGGTCCAGGTTTTCTACTACTGTGATATCTTTACTCTACCCTTCATACTCACATTTTAAAAAGAAAAAGTAGAAGTGCCTGCCCTACAGATACTGAAGTCTCTATAGGAATTTTCAGGCAGAAAATCGAATTTCTTGCCTGCAAGTTTTCGTAGTATTATTCATGACAGAGGTCGTCTTCAACATTAACTGCCTAAAACTGATCTCACTTACACCAACAGGGCTCTGGGTGTAACGTCATTGCCTTCAGCAAATTTATTCTGATTAGACTTTGATATACCTGAAATAAGCTTTTTGGCCCATTGCTTGTATTTTAAGTGTAAGCAATAAAAGTTCTTAACTATGGTTTATAGATAAAATATAATAATGAAAAGATGCCGACAGTGCCATAAGAAGCCACTTGAGACAACTTAATGAAAATATAGTTTCTATAAATATAGCTCCTGTAAAGGAGGTTAGCACTATTATCCCGTTGTACAGACAGGAGAAGTGAAGAACGGAGAAGGGAAGTGTTCATCAAGGTTATCTAGCACCTCATTGGGAAAACCGGAACCCAGGCTAAATGGCTTTTGAGATACTCTGCTTACCACATTGCCTCTGATAAATTACCATGCTGTTCTGATGAATGGGAAGCAAGAAACCAGGCCATTAAGATGGGAATTTACAATACAGACTCAGTTCCAGGTTTTGCTTTAGTAGTGGCTCTGGTAGAGTCAGGCTTTTGTTACTGACCAGATAATAAAGCCTATGACAAGCTTCTCTGGAGAACATGACACAGCCAAAAACCCAAGTTGCTGTCTACCTAGCTATAACTATGACTTAAACACAGAGTATGAGTATATTTGGAGGAAGAAATTCAGCAACTGATATCACCGCTGTAATTTGCATAGGGAAGCTACCCTCTACCCATTGCTACAGAGGGCACTTGTACGCGTGAGAGGGGTTTAATCCCCTAAATTGAAATGGTGAGTTTTTAATTGTGATGATTAAAATCCCACCATTTCAATTTAGGGGTTTTGGTCACTGTTACGGTGAGGGGGCTGATCTTTTTTTTTCTGTGTGTGTGTGGAGCCTGCCCGCATTTCCCATGGCTGGGGGTTGAGCTGCTGGTAGGCCGAGCAGCCCCTGAGCTGCAGGGGGCCCTGGTTCTTCCCTCTGCAGCAGCAGCACCCCATGGGGTCACCTGGGTACCACCGCGTAGGGAAGGACCAGGGCCTCCCACAGCTCAGGGCCACTAGCAGCTCACCCCAGGCAGGCAGGCTTCATGGAAAAAAAAAGGGATTGGGCCCCTCACCACTTTTTGGTTTTTTTCCTTCAGAGCCTGACCACACGAGCTGCTGGTGGGCTGAGTGACCCCTGAGTTGCAGGGGAGGAGGGGGTGACCCTGGTCCCTCCATGGTGGCAGTGCCCCTTAGGGCCACCTGGGCAAGGCTCTAGTGGGCCAGGGGTTACCCCAGCTCTGAGGCAGCACCTGCTGGATCCAACTCTTCCCCAAACCCACCAGGAAGCAGCACCCAATGGGCTTCCAGCGGGCAAACTCGGGGAACAGTTTGATCCAGTGGGGTGCTGCCTCTGAGCTGGGACAGACCCTGGCCCACTAACATCCCACCTGGGTGGCCTCAAAGCATGCTGCTGCCATAGAGGGAAGGACCAGGGCCCCCTGCAGCTCAGGGGGTCACTCCGCCTGCTACCAGCTTGTGTGGGGTGGCTCTGCCAGGAAAAAAAAAGTGGCAAGGGGCCCAATCCTTTTTTGGCTGCCCCCCGGGACTGCCTGAGCTAGGTGCCTGCACAGTGGGTGCCACCTGGGGAGGGCCACCCCTGCCACAGAGGGAAGCACCAGCCCCCCTCCCCCCCGCAGCCCAGGGACCACTCTGCCTGCCGGCAGCTCACCCTTCCCTCCTCACTGGAGAGGCAAGTAAGTTAGCAGGGTGTGTGCACGACAGGGATGTTTAATCAGCCCTAAATTGAAACAGTGTTTTTTAAAACCCACCACTTCATTTTCTGCCCCCTGTTTCATCTACACACACCCTAACAAACTCATTTAAATCTAAAAAAATCCATATATGTACAGCGTGAATCAAACTGCAAAAACAGGCAATCTTCATCACATGTACAAGCACCCAGAGAATGCAGAAAGATTCAGAACGGACAGGTGCTGGCTGAAGGGTGTGGTGCTCATAATATTTTTAGTAATACCCAGAATCCATAAGGCATTAGGAGAGAACAGTTTCTTCAGAGAAGAAAATGAAGGATCTACTTTTGTCACTGCCCACTTTATTTTTCTACATACAGCTGAGCATCAAGTAGCAGTTACTACTGGAGACATGACCCTGTTAAAGGCAATCTTCTATTATTTTTTCCAAATTAGTTCAAGAAATCTGTTAGATGTTGACACTAATATTTTTATCTCCTCTCAACTGTTGACCTTAATGAACCATTATGATCTGCATTGTGATATGGTAACAATGCTAAACGATGTATCCTTTGAGTCTGCCAGAATGTTTTGATTCAAGACCTTTCCTATTTGTACTTACTTTTCCATTAAGTTATTGGAGTGTACATAGTAAGGGCTTGATGTATTATGCTTGAACTGATATCAAAGAGAATTACCGAAATGAGTCATTCCTAAATTGTAGGCCATTATCCGTTATTAACTCCTCTAGAATATCAAGAAAGCCAATTGTGATGTACAGAGTATTATTGCTGTTCCTTCTCAATATGTTATGCAACAGCTCAGTTAAAATAATAAGTAATAGTCCAGTAATAAGAGGTAATCTTTTTACTCTTTAATACAAATAGATCTGTACTGACCTTTCACCAAAGGCAATCAGAAATCTCATGTAGTTTTAATTATTTGTTTACACTCTGGTTCCTGTATTTACTACTGACTTCACACTTGCATACCTTTTCTTCAATGGTAGCATTCAAGCTTGTCCAAAATAGGACATTTGGGCACATTTGCAGCATGGTGGCAAAATTAGATACTGGGAAATCTTGGTATCTAAAATACTGAGGCAAATGAAAGTGTGGCTGCAGCGTGCATCACCAGAAACCAGAGCCTGGCTGGCCAGAGTTCATTCCAGCTGCTGGTCAGGCTCCATGCAATCGGATCACCACTGCTGCCCTGACAGGCCTCCAGGATCCCAGGTAAGGCTCCTGGGGCTAGCCCAGGTGCTGGCCCCAGCCTCCCCTACCCCACGTGGGGCAATTTGCTGCACCCCAAAACATGCATGCAGGGGCATGGCTGGGGACTACAAGCAGCAGCACAAATACATGCTGCTTCTTTTTGTCCTGGAGAAATGCACGTTCCTGTTTGTAGGGACACACCCTTGTCTTTTATTCTTATATTTCTCAGTACCCAAATTGGAAGGGTGAATAGTTTTTAAAATTTCTGACCTCAAACCATGCAATGTCATGACACAGTTTGCTCTGTACAGAACCACATCATAGATGGCATTTCAGCTTTATATGTTCAATAAGTTTTTATGATTTTAAGTGCCTGGGCTTTTCCTGTCAGCCCTCAAGCTACATTTATTCTCTCAAGAATCTCAAGCTTGTAGACTTAGATAATTTTAGTCTCTCATTTGAGCACAACATTTTTGTTTCACCAGTAGCTAATACCCAAGTTATATATATTTCAAATTCCTTTTACTGAAACTCCGTGCTTTCATTAATTAACAGAGCTGTTTCTTACCAGCACTGCTGTTTATCACATCTTTAGCCTTGCAAGCATCTCTGTTGCGCTCTACAATTCCCTTATCAAGTAGAGCTAGTATCCATATGGCCAAATTATATCCTAGCTATGAAACAGCAATATTTGACTCTTCACTAGCTAGTTTGGATACTAAGCATCCATTCATCCATCTATCCATCCATCATCAATTAAACTCTAATTACTCCTCATACACCCATCACCATGGTTGCTGGCTCCCTACAATATGGAGTGTTATGGGATACAAATCTCTAAGAGATCTTTATCTTAGAGCAGTATTCATTAAGCTAAGTCGGCCAAAATTAAGTCTTGGTTCACCCAATAAATATTTTTGGCATGGTATATTAACATAGCCCTGTGAAATAATACACTGGCTGGAATATCTCTCACACAGTTCATTACTTACAATGAAAAGCATTCTTCTTCAGCTAGGGAAGAGATCTGAGTTTGATCAGCTTGTTCCTTCCCACACTACCAGTTCTGGTGTCTTTACATAGTCTGGATTTGTTATACTATCAAAAACATACATGCATAAACATGTATCTTTTAGTGATATCAATCAAATTTCTACTGAATTTGTCAAAGATATCAGAATAATGGCCCAAACTTAAACCCAGGATTTTACTTGTGAGTAGGTCAGCTTAGGCTCATGATCCAAAGATGTCTTTGGGCCCATTTTCTGTCAATCCAAAAGTGTTTGGGTCATGTAACTTGTATAAGTAAGAAGACAGTTATAGCTGACAAAGTTTTTGTGCTGCGGTTATATATAGTTTTCTTAAATGTTATTCCAAACATAAACAATTTATATGAATTTAAAGTACCATTAATTATGTTATTTTGAATTTGCTGCTTGTATCTAACAGAATTATCTGAATGTAGATAAGTGATAATTATATCCTCTACCTGCCATCTTATAAGTAGGTAAAGTGATTCTGCCTCTACCAGTTGATTTAAACAATCCATTCCAATAGTTATAATGGTGTTATAAAATTGATTTTTTTCAATGTATTAACTTAATATTAACATATGCTGTCTTAAAAAAAAAATCAGAACAAATATTGTTTTGAAATGAAAAATGAAATATTCCTTTCTAAAAATGTTGGACATTGCAATTCTTTAAACTGTCATAGAAATCTAGATATTAAACAGAAAATTATTATTCTAAAATCCTGCTGAAATTTTTTTGGCCAGCTCGGTCAATATGTCAACACAAGCAGTGCCTAGATTCTTGGGTAACAAGGCTCAATGGTGGCCTAAAAAGGATGATCCATTACATTATATTTCTTTTCTGGCTAGCAAGAGGGTGTCAATCTCTGTGTTGTCAGACCGTACAAAAAATATTACTTAGAAGATAAAGAGATGCATGTTATAACAGCAGAACCCCTTGGTACAGGCATTCTCTAGAGATAACTGGCTGCTGAACCCAAAGCCATCAGATAATTGTCTCACTCTCTCCTCAGAAAATGTTCCACACTTTGATCATTATTGCTTAATTCAGTTAAAATTAAACTAAAGGAATAAAACAAAAAAATGCAGTCACCATCTGGAGAGAGTGGGATATAAATCTAAATAACAACAGCAACAACAATTCTCATTAAATCTAAGTTATACTATTTTATAGTCAGGAATTCCACTAGTAACGCTATATAAACTGTTCAAGGGCAATAATAATGTATGCTGTGTAAGTATGCAACATATATGTTTATTCATTATATAGAATAGTGTATAAAATAAATATAGAGAGTGAAAGCTAAACAGGAGTGATAACTAAAACTTTAGTAGACATTTCCTGTCCTTCATCTACCTAATTATCTAGTGCTGCTGTGCTCTTCTGAAATTAGCAGACCATTTTTATTAAACAATTGGCTTTGTCAAACCTTTTAACTAGTAGTCACAAGGTAAGATGCATTGTATTTATGAACTTTCTGCATGCTGAACACACAAACCCCCATTCTGTCCCAAATGATTTGATCATATATTTGGGTATCTCACAAACAATAACTGCCTTTTAAAAATGATTGGCAGTAAAATTTGGTTATTAAAATTGAAGACTCAATTTAACTATATTTAAATATAATGGACTAATTAAATTTGGCTTTTTTAGAGGGCAAATCTTATATATACACATGTACATTATATGTTGGTGTTTCTGTTGCTAAAATGAGTGAGAAGAGTTCCTCCTGTATAGGGGTGTGTGTACACATGTGTATAAACATACCTATGAACATAAAAATGTTTCTGTGAGGGGTGTGTGTGTGTGTGTGTGTGTGTGTGTGTGTAAAGATACGCACACACATATAAAAGTATCTGTGATTATTAACCATGAAAGACTGTTACATTCCTCCCCTATCCTTTAAGTAATAACATTACAAATATGAGTTAGAATTGATGATGGAGAAAGCAGTATTATTGCAGAGAGAGAGAGAATAGAAATCAGTTCCATAAGAGGCAGCAAATGAAAGAAGCCATGTCCAAGTTCAATGGCTGGCTGCTGTCAGGGGGTTCAATTAGTCATCAGGCTATATACTAGTATGGAATACAAGGAAAGGTCAATACTTACCATAATAAACCAGAGAATATTCAGAAAGGCTACACGTTAAGATGACAATCGTGAACACCATATGTATTCCATGGATGAGCAGCAAGGCAGTGAAGTTTCATTAAAACCAGAGTCATGTTATTAAACTTTTCTAATTTGACCAGGACACATACAGCAGCATTTTTCACACGCTTAAGTCTGTGAAGCAGGCATTTAGGGGAACCAATAAGTAGAGAATTACAATAATCAATATATGAAATGACAAACGCATTAATCAACGTTGCTGCAGTGTCCTGGCCTGAAAAAGAAATTAGTTTTCTATAGATCACATAAATACTAGACAAATGACATATACTGGTGTAATTCAGTTGCTGAAGTAACAAGCGATGAATTTGGATCGTTACGTTCTTGCATGACATGGAATTAGGCAAATTCCAAGTAAAATTAAATAAAATAACGGGAACTTATTTTATTGTACAATTCAGTAATTTCAGCTATGCTTCCATTCCATTTATGTTTTTTATGGGTATGTATTTTTCCACAAAAAATAAAATCAAACTTATCTACTATGGGTGCTCTCAAAAAGAACTAACTTAGTCTCCTGTGCTCAAGTGTTAAACCTGTAAATTATATGTACATCTTAGAGATTAGAACATTGCTTAATACAGGATTTGTATGGGATTCTCAGTACCCCTTGCCTAAACTCTTACATAGAAAAGGTAGAATCTAAAATAAAGATATGACTACACCTTTTGCTATTAGGGCCATTCATAGATGGCCAAATATTTTGTGAAGATAATGAGAGAAAATGAAGTATACAGTTTTCATTTACTCAGTACTGAATATTAAACTAGTCTGATTTCTGTAGGAATGGTGTTCCAAGCAAAGCCTGAGCGGGTTATTATTTGTACTCCGAATCTTCATCAAGCTGTTAGCAGAGTGATCCATCCTCAAAGTGGAGCAAATATCTTTACTTTTTTAATTTAACAAAAATGTGGGAAATATATCTGAAAGATTTCATGAAAGAAGTATATTTTAAGGAGGAATTTAAATGTGAGAAGGAGTAGGAGGAAAAATAGTCTATATTTTCTCATTTGAAACAAGCTGGAAAAATATTTGACAAGCCTGAATACATCAGTAGTGTAATAAGGGTGGGCAAGGAGGGGCACAAGCCTAGAGGGCTGACCTCACACTTATAGAAAAAGTAGGTTCTAGGACAGAGGCATTGAGGGAGTGTGGGTTGCCAGAATGGAGACAGGAAGGCTTGAAGCTCCAGGAGCTATGAATTCCAGGCTGTGACTGTGACCCAGAAGGTTTCACTTCTTGCTGCCCACATTGGTTGATTTTTTTTTTTTTTAATCTGTTAGAATGTTGTTGGAGCCATGATGGCCCAGGAAATACCTGTTGGGTGATGTTACAGATTACATTTAGAGCACACTACATCTGGGGAATATTAAGTGGTGTTAAAGTTAAGGTTCTATGAGCAGTCACACATTAAGAGTTAATTCTGTTTCTTGCCTGCACAGCTCTGACTTGCCACTAGAGAGAAAGTGAGCGAGTGCCATGGCTAGAAGCCAGGACATCTGGACGTTATTGCTGCTCTGGATGGCGGGCTAGAAATGGTGCATTCTGAGATCTCCACTTAGGCAACAGGCGGGGGGGGCAGGCGGAAGTGCCGGTGCCCCCCCTGCGAGCACCACCCGGGGAGTAGGAGCACCAGATGAAGTGTCATGGCCACTTCTGGGAGCACCGCAGCAGGGCTGCTTCCCAGTCAGAGTGATTGGCCATGGGGGGATCCCCCTACCCCAGTCACTGACTGGTCACTGGGGGGGCATGTGTCCCCCCGACTAAGGTGGCACCAGTCACCCATGTAACCCAGAGTTAACCCTCAACTGAAGTAGTATGACTTTGAGACGTTCAGGATGTGAACAAGTGTTCACAGGACTTGGTTTAAGTTTAGGCAGCATACTTTAAGCCACCGAAACCTAAACCAGGAATGGCACAGACAGGTGTTCGTGGCTGCTAGGAGCAGCAGAAGCAGCCCTAGGTAAATTAATTGGGAGAGGAAGGGATTGAGAGAAGCTGGTGGGTTGGGGGAGGGGTTGGCAAGTTCAGGGGGTGGATCTGCAGGGGGGATTCCTGGCTGGGGGACAATCAAGGGGCTAAAAACAGCCTGGTCAGGGTCAAGGATGGGGTGAGGGTAGAAACAGCACAGCCAACAGGTTGTAGCAAACAGCTGGGCTTTCCCAGCCCTGCAGCTGCAGCATGAATGTCTGCAGGTGTTTACTAGACTGGGTTAACACATTTTAGATTAGGCATGTCATTTTTTGAGTGATTTAAGCCCTGTGAATGTCTGCACATCCTGTGAATGTCTGGATGCCCTTGGTTAGGTCAATCTAAATGAAATACTGGTATGTACCTTTAGAGGGCACCCAGCACAAATTAATGAACTTTAACATGAGGACACTTCAATTTTAAGTGCCCTTAGTATGGTCTAAATGTAGCTTTGTATAACTGTACCCTTACAGATGAGAAGTTTTTTTGTGATCTCTTCAGTGAACCAGCTGTATAGCTGAGAAAACTGTTGGACAAACTTCCAAATATCAAGTGCTCTTCCTCAGGTCAAATGGCTGTTTGCAGATATACAAATGGGTCTTATATTATGGTGCAGCATGGGATATGCCACGTGAAGGCAGGCAAGAGGTTTAACTCCTCAGCTGGGGAACCTGTTCTCCCCATCAATACAGCTGGAGCCCATAGCTACCTTGAGCTTTAAGGCCCTCTGCCTCTATCCCCTGGCTCTTGCATACCAGTGCAGGAGCTGTATCATGTACACCTCTGGAATAAGTATTCAACTTGTATTGCATATGGAGTTTAACTTACACCTCCAGGTAACAAAAAAGGATACATCTGGACCATCATGATTGTTTGTTTACCCATATATGCCATTACACTTATTCAGAAACTATTATCTCTCTATCATGTCTTTGGAATACAATCATTCTATTATCTCACTCTAACCATTAAAAAAGCAGTGAGATACAACATTATGATTTACTATACGAAGTGCAAGCAGGAACAATGGGTGTGAACTGAACCTAGTCAAAGTTAACATATGCCTTGGAAGCTTTCAGTTCATGAGGTTACGCCAAGTAGTTTGCTGGTCTGGAAACATTTCTTTAATTTTCCTCTATAACTTTTGCAAAATAATTTATAGTTTCAGACTATCGTCAGCATGTATGTCAAAAAATTCATAGTACTACTGTGAAGTAGAAATATTTCTTATGACAAGTTCATGCATGAATTATTGCAAGACTGACAATGTCACATAAAGAGCTTGCTTTAGAAAAGGAAATAAGTGAAGTCTGTGAAGATTAGCATTTTGGCTTCTGCTTATCATATTTGCTAATGCTTTAATGATAGTGAAAATCTATATTTTACACTTATTTAAATAGAAAAAAATAATGACCTCTATGAAAGCAAAACATATAAAATAGTGCAAATTCTGAGAAAAAGTAGACTCTTCTACTAGGACTGAATGTATATCAGCTTTACAGAAAAGTGATAGAATGTAATTTGTCTAGCCATAATTCCTATAAATATTGTGTTGAAGTAAAAAATATAGTATTATTTTATTAGCTGTACTATAACCTTTCACTTCTCTGATATACATTTGGAGAAAAATATGCCAAAGCATGAAATGTCCAGCAAGTTCTTACACTTGTAGAGGACCGTTGTCTGCTTCAGAAATCTGAGAAAAGAACAAAGAAATTATTCATTTTGAATCTGGTTCTCATCAATAGGGATAAACTGATTATGAAAGTGAAGGTGGTTAGAAATATGAGAGAAATTGATCATGATATGATAGAATTCATGATTCTAAAGAGAGGAAGGTATGAGAACAACAAAAAGGGGCACTGGGCTTCAAAAAGACAGATTTCAGGTAATTCACACAAATAGTTGGTCAGCTACAATAGCTAGGCAAATTAAAAAGAAAAAGTTTGATATAGCTTAAAGTTCTTAAAGGACATAACATAGGAAGCTCAACATAAAGTTACTCCAACAAGGAGGAAAGCTAAAGAGAACTACAAGAGGCCTATGTGGTTATTCAACTGGCCTTTTCACTACTAGAAAATTAAAGTGATGCACACAGGCCATGGAAGAAAGGGCATGCCACTAAGAAAGCATTCAAAGATATAATGTGAATGTGTAGGGACAAAAAGCAAAAAGAAAAGGCAAAAAAAAAAAAAGGAATTACAATATCTAAGATGCGTATGCAACCAGAAGGTGCTCTACAAATATAACATGGAAAAAAAGATCAGGGACTGTGGGTTTTTCACTTGATGGAGAAGTTTAGGAAATAATGGAAGCTGAAAAGAAAACAGAGCTACTTAAAAAAATTACTGTATCCAGGTAACTAGCAAAATGAATAAAAACAAAGAATGGGAAAGCCTACAGATCACAATAAGTAATGATCACATCACAGAACTTTTGACTAATCTGAATTCATTTAAATCAGCAAGACCTGATGGAATTCATCATAGCAGTCTGACTGAATCAATTGGGGGGAAAAACAAACAAGCTTGGAATTACAAGCAATAATTCTTGCACATCTGTGGCTGACATGACTCTCAGACAAAGTCCTAGAGAAAGGCTAACATATTACCCACTTTAAAAGTCAGAGAAAAAGAACCTGGGGGAGTATAGACTGGTCAGCATGGCTTCAATACCTGGGGAGTTATCAGAGCAACTTACAACATTTGTAAATATCTGAAGGGTAAGGGAGGGTGATCATTAATAACCAGCATTGACAAACCAACCTGTCTTCCATCTTTGAAAAAGTAACTGATCTGGTAAATATGGGGATTAATGAAGACATGATATACATGGATTTTGATAAATTACAGTAAGTAAACTGGATAGATCCAGAAATCTATGCGTGCTAGATTAATTTATGGTTTAAGAGTTTGAAACTATTAATGGTTTGATGTCAGATTGACAGTGAGTCAAGTGGGGTCCCAAAACCTAGAGGTAACCAACAAAAAATAATAAAAGGATTGAAATACGAGGCTTATGAAGGAACTGTGTATACTTAAAAGAATGAGGCAAGATATGATAGCAGTTTTAAGCTACTGCAAAGGTTACTATAAAGAAGATGGAGAAAATTATTTTCCCTTGCCACAGAGTAGCATCCAAGGCAGTGAGTTTAAACCACAGCAAGGCAGAATCAGATTAAATCTCAGGAAAAACATGTTTGCTATAAGAGAAGTAGGACAATGAAAGAAAATGTCCAGATGTTATGGGATTTTTTTTTCTGAGGTTTTTTGAAGACCTCAGGATTGACTGAATTGACATTTTATAGATTCATAGATGCTAGGGTTGGAAGGGACCTCAACAGATCATCAGCTGTGGCACTCTGCACTTGTCCTTGTTGTACTGCATCCCATTGTGTACTGCCCACTTTTCTAACCTGTCCAGGTCTGCCTGCAATTATTTCCTACCCTCTGGAGTGTGCACTTCACCCCACAATTTAGTATGGTCCACAAACTTGGACAGATTATACTTCACACCCACATCCAAGTCACCGATGAAGATATTGAAGAGTACAGGTCCAAGAACTGAACCCTGCAGGACCCCACTACCCACATCCCTCCAGGTCAATACCGACCCATCTACTACCACTCTCTGGGTGTGACTGCTAAGCCAATTTGTCACCCACTGGACCATGTTAACATCTATATCACAGCCTCTTAATTTACGGGATGAGATACTGTATCAAAGGCCTTGCTAAAATCCAAGAAAATGACATTGACTGTACTCTTGCGTCTAAGCATTTTGTGACCCTGACATAAAATGAAACCAGATTGGTTAGGCATCATCTACCTGCTACAAATCCATGCTGGTTTCCATGCTGCATTATTTTTCCCTGCTGGACTCCCACAGGTATGATCCTTCGTAATCTTTTCAAAGACCTTTCCAAGTATGGAGGTGAAATTTGTCTAGAATGGTTTAAGAACAGCAAATTCTTCTTCTCTGAAGGGTCCTGGACTAATTAATCCCAAAGATTCTTTCCAGATCTATGTAGGCCACTGACAGATTTCAATTAAAGATGTGATGGGATCTGACCTGTGCCACACATACATGGCAGGATTGTAAGATTGAGGATCAGCTCCAATTCATGCCATATTGCTGGTGCAGAGGGAGCCTGTGATCATAATCTTGGCATCTCTCTGCAGTGGCAAGTAGGAGGCCAGGTGCCTGATGGGTGCCAAGTGAGGCATCAACTCACTAAACATCTACAAGTATGGCTGTAGTGCACAAATCTTGAGTGACAGTCCCTTCTGCACTTATGATACATGAACTTCATATCTAACAGTCCTGAATGTGATGAGGGCTTCTTCCTGAGGTTTCTTTTTTCTTCTACATTTGGGCTCTTCTTTCCTCAAAGCCCTCATTACACTCTTAATAGATTATTTCCAGCTGCTTTTGATCCTCAACAATTTTCTCCCAGTCCTTTCACTCAATGTTCATTGTCCCCATCTCTCTATTGAAATCATCTTTGAAACAAAGATAAAGATGCCAACATAGCATTAAAAGTTGACACTGACTGAGAAGAGAATGGACACTAGGGCTCTGCAAAGCTTTGGTCACTGATTCGATTTGGCGGAGATTTGGCCTGATTCAGTGGACAAATCTCCAAATCTGAATTAAATCAGTAGACCCTTTAATCTCTCTGAATTGATTCAGAACCTCTGAATCAATTTGGAGAGATTTGATGATTTGAATATAGACACAGCTTTAAATATTTTTTTCTATATACCCAAAGGTACAAGGCAGCTCATGAATGCTGAGATGGTGGGGCAGATGAAGCGTCCCACAGGAGCATTGGGGGGTCCCTAGTGCACTCAGCGGTGGATCTGGAAGTGGACCAGAAGCACTTCCAGTCCACTTCCGGGTCTGCTGCAGAGCACAAGGGGTCACCCCCCTGCCTCCCGGCTTGGCAACTGGTGCCTCCTGGGTCTGTGGGGGGGGGCAACCAGGGTCCCCCCACAGCCGATTACTGAGCCGGGGGGCACAGGCGGGTCCCCCATGTGCTCAGTGGCAGACCCGGAAGTGGACAGAAGTACTTCTGGTTCACTTCTGTGTCTGCTGCCAAGCACCCCGTGCTCCTATGGGACACTTCATCTACCCCACCATCTCAGCATTCGTACCTCAAGGTATGTGGAAAAAATATTTAAAGCTGTGTCTATGGCCAAATCACTGATTCTCCAAATCAGCATCAAAACTTCAGATTCATCCCAACTGAATCGGGACAGTGATCTGAATCAACTAATTGAATCACTGTCTCCTGATTTGGGCCAAATCCAAATTGAATACGGCCCATTTCACACACCCCTAATGGACTCTTGGAATCTTGCGTATTTCAAGACTTCAACGTGGGCAACTTTGTTTTGCCAGGTAATTCCTAGAATGTGAAAATGGCAGCTTAAGTGAAAGGTGTTTAGGCACTTTTCTTGAGTATATTATGTAGTCTAGGATGAACTGCAGTACAAAAGAGAATTAACGATGCAAGCATGATAGACTTTGACCTTAATCTTAACAGTCAGTGTCTTGTTGTTCCATACTCATTTGCTCAACATGCTCATACCTGATGCTTTGCCAGTATGGGTACTCAGTTCAGCCTCAAGTGGCAAGTTGTTGGTAACAATGCAGCCAATGTACATAACTTTACTAACACCATCCAATATGTTTTCACCTATTGTGATTGCTGGTAGTGAGTCAGTTGTCTGGCTCATATCATTAGTCTTTTTGAAGCTGATTATAAAATCAAACTCTTGGCAGGCTTGAGCGAAACAAATGATGAGGCTTTGAAGTTCATTCTCGTTGTGGGCTATCAGTGCAGCATTCTCAGCAAACAGCAGCTCACAAATCAAAACGTTCCACACTTTAGTCTTTGCTTTAAACTGTGTGAGGCTGAATAATTTTTTATCTAAGCATATATTTAAATAAAGTCCTTCAGTGACAGCCCCAAAAGCATATATTGGAAAAAGAGAAAAGAAAATCCTAAACAAGGTTGGGGCAAGGACACAGCCCTGTTTGACTCTGCTTTGAACTCAAAAGCCACAGATGTTGATCCATCATAGTTGACTGTTTCTTGCTTTCAATCATGAAAAGAGCAGATTATGCTGAAGAGTTCTGTAGGACAGCCAAACCTTTCCCATAATTTCTAGATGACTTTTCTGTTGACAAGGTTGAAGTCCTGGGTCAGGTCAATGACGGCAATATAGAAAGATCTCCTTTGTCCCCTACATTTTTCTTGCATTTGTTGGAGTGAGAAGATCATATCTGTGATGGACCTACTAGCTTTGAAGCCACACTGTGACTCAAGGTAATACTGTCAGCAAGGATCTGAAGTCTTCCGAATACCACCAGAGCAATGATTTTTCCAAGAATTCTTAATAGTGAAATGCAATGGTAGGTGTTGCAAGCACTGCAGTTGCCTTTATTCTTGTACAGAGTAATTACATTAATATCTTGCATATCTTGCAGCAATGTGCCTACTGTCCAATAGTGAGTAAAAAGCTTGTATAGGTGGGGGAAAAAACATAGGTTTCCTACACTCGATCACTTCTGTAGGAATGCTATTTATTCCTGGGGCCTTGCTTCTGGCCAGATTGTGGCTGGGTTACTATTTAAGATGTGAATAACTCCTGATACAGTAAAAGTTCTGTTATCCAGCATCTTACAAGCTGACGTGCTCCACTAACCAGCATGCCGGCTTGTAAGATAAAGTGAAACTGGAAGTGCCGACCATGGCACTTCCGGTTTCTCTGATCCCCCAAGGCTTGGGGTAAAGCAGCCTGCGCTGCCGACCCCCATGGCCTAGGGGCATAACAGGCTGTGCGGGGCTGTGCAGGACCTGCCTCCCTGTCCCGCAGGGCGGCGATGAGACGGCAGGAGGGGTGATGAGGCAGGAGGGGCAGCAATGCTGCAGGAGGGGTGGAGGGATGCCCCAGACATGGCATGAGAAGCGGCGGCCGGGGCTGTCCGCATATTTTGTTAACCTGGGAAGGGGGGATGCTGGATAACAGAGCTTTTACTGCACTTTGATTTCCTTTCCTTGGTGTCCAACATGGGAACTGACTTCAACTAACTGTTTTTAAAGTTAATTACCCATGAATCTCAACCTACAGAAACGGAAGTGCAAATAGTCATCTGCCATTGACTTCACTGGGATTTGACTGCAAGTGTCACTTCACAGGAAGCAGGGGTTTAGGTTGTAGCCGTGTTGGTCTAAGGACATAGGCAGACAAGGTTCCTTGGGTGAATTTGATATCTTTTATTAGACCAACCCAAATGGTTGGAGAATAGTTATTAAGCAAGCTTGTGGGTTCAAAAACCCTTCGTCAGGCTAAGGAAGCTACAGCAGTTGCTGCGTGCTCTTCCTGGATGGAATGAAAAGTAAACAAGCCAGGGGCTGGGCTGGGCTGGGGAGTCAGTTGCCAGGCAGATTGTAATGTATCAAAAATCCAATGTCTATGTTTAGTCCCTGATCTCTAGTGTCCAGCAGGTTGATGAAATGGAGCTCATAGGCTCGTCTCTGGGAAGTGTTGTGTAAGTTTCCCTTGAGGATCAGGACTGAGAGATTGGAGAGAGAGTGGCCCTCCTGTGAGAAATGTGCCCCCACCGGTAATTGGGTGTTTCTGTCTTTGATGGATTTCCAGTGTGCGTTCATTCTGGTGCGCAGTTGTTGTCTGGTCACTCCTACATATCTTCCATCAGAGCATTTGGTACTTCACAGGAAGTGCATTTAGCATCTCTCAAGTTCAGCTTCATTATTTGTATTTAGATTTCCATAGTCTTCTGTTAGTCTTTTTTATCCTTAGTTTTCAAAGCGTGCGTGTGTGTATGTGTGTGTGT
The DNA here is from genome assembly GCF_030867095.1 of Alligator mississippiensis. NCBI lineage: Eukaryota > Metazoa > Chordata > Crocodylia > Alligatoridae > Alligator > Alligator mississippiensis. The sequence goes on along the minus strand of NC_081825.1, from coordinate 53,919,651 downwards.
GTCACACACACAGACTTTGAGAAGTCAAAATAAAGGTCCCATAGAAGACTATAGAAATGTAATGAAGTTGACCTTGTGAGATGCTAACACTCTGTGAAGTGATACTTACATTGAAATGAAAAAATACACACACACACACACACACACACACACACACAATTATTATTTGTTCATTTTATCAATCTCCAGCATCAAGCACTTTATTGTTGAAAAAAGAATGGCAGCTTTCATTACTAAGACAGAGAATGACAGTGAATAAGCAAACAGTACAGCCCATGAATAGAATTTTTCTAGATTTAAAGAAGGCTGATCTCATTTACAAAATACATTACTTTGGTTCATATTGTAAGAGGAATACATTAATATTTTTGAATATGACATTTCATGATTAGCTAAGCATGACACCTACACAGTAATTTCAAATAAAATTGTCTGTTCTGGAAATTGTTTTACTATGTCAGAGAAAACAATAGTTCTTTTTGCAGATCTGTTTAAAATCCAAAGACAATGATGTCAATTCACTTGGATTCTCAAGCCTGATTTTGAGAAAAAATAAGCTCATTTCTACATCTCCTTTCTAACTTTCCATATTATATCTTATTTTGCAAAAGCTTCCAACACCCAGAGGACTCAGGGAGCTCTTTTCATTACTGTAAGAATTAATGTGTCTGGTGAAAAATGATTTAAGAACATTGAAACAGCTAATTGACCAGAGAGTCACATGAAATATTTTGTCTCTTAAATTAAATATGAGCAGAATTTCAATGAATTATCCCAAGCTAAAGAGAGATGCCTTTTCAAAATTGTCTGTGTTATGCTGCAACATATAAAAATAAAGATACCTGAATAAGCAGAATCTGCATTGTAACACAGCAGTTAAAATATCTAGGATAAGGAACTTTACTAAAAATAGGTAGGTGCATAAAGATGAATAAAATGTTACATTTAGTTCAGTGAGCTAGAATTTATCAGTACAGAAGAAGAAGAACAGTTTAAATGTTTAAATAGTTTAAACTGTTAAATTGTTTAAAGAATAGTGTAAATTGTTTAAACTACCCCTCCTCCTTTGCTGATATAAAACAGCATAACTACTTGGGATCACTAGAGCTGCAGATAATGGCTCAAGGTATTTATTCATATATTAATATCTTGATACTTTTGAATGTGTGTGTCAACATGTGCCTAACAACATAATGGGAGAACAGTATCCTGCCGCATAAGCCATGCAATTTCAAGAGCTGAGATCAATCAGTCACACTTCTTGGTGAAAAAAATCAAGCACCCCAATATATACTTTAATTCTAGTGAGCTCCCAAAGAAACTTAAGTTCTCCTCTTCTGGCAGAAGGTACTGGTGATCACATTGGCAAACCTTTGAAAATATTGATAGGGAAATAAAAAGAAAGAAAAGCAGAGATTTGGATTTAATCTCTCCTGGAAAAAAAAATCAGTGGTTTCTATCATGTACAGTTAAAAGGGAATGCCATAGCAGGCCAAAGCAGGTATTTGAAGATGAGTTTTTTAGTTCAATCAACCAACTGGGTCTACCACCTCTGATAAGGTTAATAAAATACTTTTCAGCATCCGTGTATTTGTTTGCTCGTCAATGATTACCTCACTGTTTTATATCCTCCACTTCACAGAAAATATATAGCCATACGCTGGATGGAGTGCTCAGTTTGTTCACAGCACCTGATTCTGCCCATATGAGAAGATTTTTTTCAAAAGAAGCACAAAACCCAGTAAGAATGCTTGAATGATGGTAGAAAGGCTTTCAAAGATACACTGTTCCCCTTTCAATGTCAGAAATTCATTTGTTTATAAGTTTCATCCTTCAGAGACCTTTGATCTGATTTCTATTTCCCATCTTGCAACTTCAATATGTATAATGTTGCTTCATTATTTTCTGACATTTTGCCTCACAGTGAGCAGGTGTAGCTTGAAAATAGCATATAAAAGCAATTTCTAATGTTGTTTCCAACCCCTGAAAAGTAATCTATTCTTCAGTGACTCATTTGAATGAGAAACTGTGTTTTGGGACTGAAGTCTTAAAGTTTCGAAACAACATTCCATAGTAAAATAAAATTCCTGGCATAGGGCACTTCTTGAAGCATCTTAGGGATTGTTTTATTGTTGTGACAAAAAAAGGAATTCATTTTTCTTAAATTTTGCTTTCTCCCTCTGAGTGCAATGCTCTGCTTACAATCTTACAGAGTAGTAATCACGTTTTTCCTAGGCACAAAAGAAAAGTTAGTTAGTGTATTAAATATATTTTGCATTAGCTATACTACCTCAAAATCTTTTTTTAAATCTTAAAACAAGATTTTCACAGACTGCATGTTGCAGAAAATTGAGTATGTGTATTAATGTATGTGATCAAGAACATCTTCCATAGTGAAGATATATATTTTCTAAAAAACAGGTAAGTATTTTTAGCTCCAACATTCAGGACGGGGAAAATACATCTGAAAGAGACGATTTTGTTTAAGTTTATACAGCAAATCAGTAGCAGAGTCTAGTACAGAGTCCAGGTTTCTTGACTTTAGTCCAGTGCCCTGAATTAATTGGATAACAATTTCTCATATTAATTAATTGATTGAGATTTTACCTGCAGCATAGATATAAAGCTTGTTAAACTAATCTGAGATAGATTTTGCTGAATGCTAAATTATAACTTCAATGGATGTGTCAACATATGCAGGCACGTGTGCTTGCAGCAGCTCAAGTAACAGCAGCACAAATATGTGCCGGAGATAAGTGCCTCAGCTCATGTGCCACAATATGCATTTTGGTGTGGTGCAAATTGTGCCATTTGGGGAAACTTGACCCTGGCCAGCTCCTCCTGCATTTTCATCCAGGGGAAGCTAGAGGCACCTGTGGCACTTGGGCACCTGGGTACCTGTGCTGGCCCTAGCAGTATGAATACCTGCCCTAGTGGCTGGTGGGGCGCACCCAGAGAGTAGTGGTGGATGGGTTGTACTCAGCCTGGCGAGATGTGAGCAGTGGGGTCCCCCAGGGCTCAGTCCTCGGGCCCGCACTGTTTAAAATCTTCATCAGCGACTTGGACAAGGGGATGGAAAGCACACTGTCCAAATTTGCTGTTGACACTAAAATGTGGGGCGAGGTGGACACACTTGAAGGGAGAGAGAGGCTGCAACTAGATTTAGACAGACTACAAAAGTGGGCAGATGAAAATAGGATGGTGTTCAATGTAGACAAATGCAGGGTGCTGCACCTTGGGAAAAGGAATCCACAGCATACATACAGGCTGGGGAGTTCCCTTCTTGAAAGCACAGAGGTGGAAAGGGATCTTGGAGTCATTATTGACTGCAAGATGAACATGAGCCTCCAATGCCAGACCGCAGCCAGCAAGGCCAGCCATACCTTGTCATGAATCCAAAGGTGCATCTCAAGCCAGTCCAGAGAAGTGATACTCCTCCTCTATGTGACTTTGGTCAGGCCACAGTTGGAATACTGCGTCCAGTACTGGATGCCACACTTCAAAAGGGATGTGGGCAGCCTGGAGAGGGTTCAGAGGAGGGCCACCCGCTTGATGAGAGGGCAGCAGGACAGGCCCTATGAGGAGAGACTGAAGGACCTGAACCTGTTCAGCCTCAGCAAGAGGAGGCTGAGGGGGGATCTGGTGGCTTCCTACAAGCTCATCAGGGGAGAACAGCAAATAGGCAGAGCCCTTTTCTCCCCAGCACCACCTGGGGTGACAAGGAACAATGATCATAAACTGATGGAGAATAGGTTTAGGTTAGAGATCAGAAGGCAATATTTTACAGTTAGGGTGGCCAAAATCTGGAACCAGCTTCCCAGGGAAGTGGTCCTCAACCCTACCTTGGGCAAATTCAAGAAGAGGTTGGACAATCACCTGTCTGGGGTCTTGTGAACCCAGCATTCATTCCTGCTTGTGGCAGGGGGTCAGGCTAGATGATCTGTTCAGAAACTACTATGAAACTATGAAAAGACCCTGCAGAACCAGCAACTCTACCATTGTACCCCACCATTACAGACACCCGAAACTACACATCCCTGCACAGAGCACACATGCTCAGTACACCAGCAGGGGCTGACCCTTGCCTGGGCATGCCTTCTGTCACTAGGGTCACACAAGGTCTGCCCCTATAAAAAGGGGCAGTGAAGACAGACCCAGGAGAACACTCTCTCCATCTGGACCAGCACCATGCCACAACACCTATACACCCAGAGGCCCTGCCGGCGACCCCCCTTTGGACAAGGACCACTTTCCAGCCTGGATAGGTAGCTATCACCCCCCCAACCCCTCTTCAACCAAGGACTTGGACTCTGCTTTTCTTCCCTACCTGGACTCCAACCCTTCCACTGAGTCTCTTCCTCCTGCTGCCAGTGTGTGTGTGTGTGTGTGTGTGTGAGAAGCAATAATTTCATGGGGCTGTGTAGTGTGTTGTCTGTGTAATAAAACTGTTATTTGGACCCCTAAGTTGGGTTTTGCTTTACTATGGTTTGGCCCTGCTCCAAACTCTGCTCCTCTAACTTCTGTCTCATTTCTCACTGTCCTGCTTCTGGCTCACTGCCACCTCCAACACCTGTCCTGAGCTCCTCTCTGCCTCCAAACCCCCTGTTTCTTTGCCACTGTCTTATCCCCACTGCCTTTTCCTTTTCCCTTGAGCAACCAGGTTTCTGCCTCGGTTTCTTTCCTGACTGTCTCCTCCTTGACACCACTTATCTTCAAATCTCAGCTGTCTGCCCTAGTTTCCAGCCCCAATCTACCTTAAGTAAACCCAAGCCTCAGGTTCTCAGCCAGCTTCTCTGTAGTCCACCAGTTCCAATCCTGGTTCTAGAAACTTTCACTCCCTACACTTTAACTCTCTCACTCTCACCTGAACCTTCCCTCAAGCATCCCAGGTACTCCAAGCACACACATACACACTGTACCATCCAAGTTAGGAACTTACCTGTGTGTATGTGTAGGTGGGTTGTATGTGTGTGAACTGGTGAATGTGTGTGTGTGTATATATATATGGCATTGTGTGCATGATATATGAATTAGTTATCTGCGTCTAACTTTTGGGGTATATAGTGTATGTGCTTGAATTGGTGATAGGTATGCATGTGCCTAGGCTGGTTTGGATGTGTATGTGCCTAAGCTGGTAGTGTGTGTGTGTATGCACCTAATTGATTTGTGTGTTTGTATATGTGCAATTGTGTCACACCCTCCTGTCTAACAGCGCAATATTGAGATCCTGAGAGTTGGCCTGACTTCACAAGCTACAGCTGAGAGCCATGGGACTCTTCAATCTGGAAAACCTCAGGCCATCTATAAATACACAAGGGGTGTTCATCAGGATCTGGGAGAACATCTGTTCACCAGAGCACCCCAAGGAAAAACAAGGACCAATGGTCATAAACGTCTACAAGACCATGTTAGGCTGGACATAAGAAAAATTTTCTTTACTGTCCGAGGCCCCAAGTCCTGGAATAGACTCCCTCCAGATGTGGTGCAGGCACCTACTCTGGACTTATTCAATAAATGCTTGGATGTCTATCTTGCTGGGGTCCTTTGACCCTAGCTGACTTCCTGCCCCTGGGGCAGGGGGCTGGATTTGATGATCTTCAAGGTCCCTTCCAGCCCTAGTGTCTATGAATCTATGAACCCCTTCTTGTCCTCTGACACCCCAGCCACAACACAGGGATTTCCACTTAGGCATGATGGCCAGCCTGCCCTCCTCTGCTGAAGTAGCCAGCTGTTGCTCCAGCTGTCAGCAGGTCTCACCTCTTAAAGTGACAGGGACCTTGGCCTCATTACAGTTCTACTTGCCTGCTGTGATCCTATAATCCTATATTTAATCAAAACTTCCCTTGCAAACTATAGTCCATCATTTTCAGAATATTGTTCAGCAGATCACTTGTTTATATTTGCAAATATATTCTGAAAAGTCTACCACTCTTTTTATATGAAGTATTTTGACTAGAAGAGGCATAGAAGATAGAACTGAGAAAAGAGCTCCTGAGTTATCAAGTCCAGTATTAGACTATCACAGGCAACCACATTTTAAAAATACCATTCATAACTGTTTCCTCTTTACAAATGTAAGATGAAGGAACAACAGGGTTATGGGAGTCCAACTAAGAGCGTTCATTGAATATGCACAAAACAGTTATAAATGGTGTAACTGGGTTCTGTAGGCTTCTAAAATATAGAACATGTTAAGCACCATGAGAGGGATCACAAAACACTTAAATGGATACTGCCTTATTCTTGCATGCTATGACCTATTATGGGGGAATATGTTCTAGATGTTACAGAAGGGGAGGAGGATTCATATTCTGCTCCTGACCTTTGTTACTATCGCATTCCCTGACATATTTAAATTAACAGATTTTTTCTGTGCCTTAGTATACATAATTATTGCCCTTCCCAATCATAACTACCTTGTCCCTAGAGCTGGAAATAGCCACATGACAGTTTTTGTGTGAAGTACATTGGTCTTAACTGTGTGGGAGCAGCTGTATCGAACAGTGGACAGATTTGTTGGAAAAGTTTGACAGAGCTTGTGGTTGTGTTATGAGGAGATCTGAGCAGGGCCTGTTCCTCAGAGTGGGTGTGAGCTCTCCTTTGCACATCTGTGATCAAAGAATACAAGTGCATATACACCTGAAGAGTGCCAGTATACTTACTTTCTGTGTTAATTTTTTACAAGTTGTGGTAGTGTCACTGATAGTGCACAGATATTTTCTTGTAATGGTGGTTTTTAGCAGTCAGATAGAAGCTTAGTGGTCAATGGTTAGATGGGAATCCTCTGTTAAAGAGTCAAGAAGCTGCAAAAGAGGGTGAAAGAGTTGTAAAATGTAGCAAATGTGGTTATTCCTAAGAAGCAGGACCAAGGTTTGATTAGAAAACAAGTGTACAGAGCTTCTGTGCTATACAGCACATTAAACACTAGTTTTGTCTTAGCAAAGAGGAGGCATTAGCCTCTGCATTACAATTATCATGAGCCTTATTTCCCGAGTGACATGAACCACTTGCAAAGGCAGAATGCAAGCATGTGTAAGACAGACATGTTGGTTCATTGTTCAAAGAGAGAATTTAAAGTTGAATTGGCTTGTATCTTAGCTCTGTATTCCCTGGTCTGCAGAAGTTTAAGTCTGGAATACCTTAACTATTCATTTCCTGGTTTTCAGAGGTTTGACTGTCACTGAACTTGACTTTTTGGGCACATGATGGCATAGGCAAACTTCACTGTATTAAGAAATTTCTTTAGAAAAAAAACAACATTAAAAAAAAGATTTATAGGTAATTTAGATGAACCACACAGGTTTGCAGTTGAGGTACTGCTGCGACTGGGGGCTTTTCATCAGTAAACCTCAACACGCTTTAAACAAGACATAAATACTGTTATTTCCATTTTACAGTTAAGCAATCTAATGTCTTACCTATTTTCACACAATAGGTTGCTCCCAGTACTGGGACTAGAATCCTTATGTTCTGCATCCTAGTTTAACACTCTTGCTACTAGACCTCCTTCCTCCACACTTTAATAAAATCATATAAATCATAGAGAAGTAGGGCTGGAAGGGACCTCCAGAGGTCATCTAGTCCAACCTCCTGCCTGAGGCAGGATAATCTCTATCCAAACCATCCTATACGTGATGTAAACTTTTTCATAAAACTACTGTCAACCCTGATAACCCCATCCTGATAACACCCTGACCAACCAGAGGCAAGGCAGGGGAACCACAGCAGCCAATATCCTGCATCTGTAAAAGGTTGTTAATTTACGCTCAAGAGATCCCAGGTAGAGGGTTGTGCCCCCTGCTACAGTGGAAGGCAAAACCCCCACAATCTGTACCAATTGAACTAGGAGATCAAATTCCTTCCTGACCCCAAATATGGCAATCGGTTGGACCCTGAGTGGAGGGTTAAAACCTTCTAGCCAGGAACTTCTGGCTTTAGTCTCAGTAGGAGCATTGGCATACCCCAGTCAAAAATAAACTCATCACAGTTGAAATATTTGGCTTGTGTGTGGCAGGATGATGAGAGGAATCACTTTCTATGTCTCAAAATCTTGGCAACATTACTAAATGGTGCTTACAGTAACTTTAAGCATTTAAGAAATAGCTGGTTTGTTTTTCTTTTTCTCTGCTCCCTCCACAGTATTCTCTGAAACAAATAGCCCTGCCTGATGAAATGTTCAGTTCAGTCTCTCCTTCCCACTCCATTAAGCATTAGCACTTTAGAAGCAATTAATACATTAAAAGTTGTTCCTTCTGGTATGGTAGCAGCTTACTGGAGGGTCATATGCTTCTTCAAATATCAAACTGTACATTAAGATAGACCCCATACCACACAACTAGGCCATGCATTCCTGCTTTGTTGGATATCTCCGCCAGGTGTATGGCCCATGCAGCCTACTGCTTTCTCACATGCTACTTTCTCCCACATGCCTACATGGGCATAGCATATACCTTAACTTTAGAAACACAGGACATGGGCAGACTTTCTGAGTCATCAAGTCCACTCTATGTCTATCACAGACAAGCTTATCAGATAATCCCTTTCATGCATCAATCAAGTGACAAACATTAATGTTTGTTTCCCCCAGTTAACTAATAATTTCCCATGTGGCATTGCAATAGTGATCTGAAGTTCAGATAGATTAGATCTATTGCATCTATTTTGCTTACAGGGTCAATTTTCTTATTAAAGAAACCAGGTTACTTTGGGATGTCGATGGTCCATTTTACCCAATTTTCCATTTACCTCCCTATGTTTAATAATTTTTTTAAGAAAACAATATAAAACTGTATACACTATTGAGGTCTGATTAAGGGATCTGTAGCTACCCAGTTATTTATGTATATTTTAGAGCACATAAAAAAATCAGCTTATAAGCAGGAAGAAGTTTGACACCTAGTACTAGCAGAACAGGAGCTCTCCTGCATTGCACAAGTATGCACATTTTTTTTTAAGCCATCTTTTCTCCATTGCTACTACTTCATTATTTACCATTCATGTTGTTTTAGTGCTGAGGTCCATTGGGAACTGCATACTCACATTGAGGATCTGATGCATAATAAAACTTGATCATGTGTAATAAAACAGTAATGAGGAAAAGTAAATAAAAAGACCAATAATCACACCTAAAATAAATTAAAGCAACTTTCATAATGGAAAGTATTATCTCCAAGGGATTAATCCAATGTGAGAAAACTTAGACATTCTTGCCCTTTCTTCTGATATTAGTGTCCTATTTTGACATTAACAGCACATCTCTCCTGAGTGAGCTTGCATTTAAGTTTCCTCCTGAAGAAAAAAGTCAGTGACACAGCACCTGCCTATATTCTAACCTGTTTCATTTACACATATTCACTCATCATGAAATGAGATGGTTGAACAGGGTATGGGTAATTCCTTCTTTTATGAATCTTGGTTAAACACCAGTGTCTGATTTCAGCAGAGGGGAACTCTGTCATAAGAATCATCTCGGAAGTGAGTCCCAGGCAGAGATCAAACTCTCTGATGGCTTGCAAAGTACATTTAATTCCACTCTAAAGAAATGGAGCCTGAAGGTCATATGAGTGCCCACTAGTGGCACCTGAAGAGCCAACGGTACACAACACTTAATAATACTGAGTACCTGGAATAGTTTTCACTTGTCCGAACAACGTACCGAAAAGTGTTAATATTACAAAGGAGAGTCCACTCACATGGTTGGAGGATATGGTTGTAACCAATAACAAGAAGTTTTAAAACCAAAATGAAACTAAGAAATAAGGTATTTAGCACTTAGTATTTAGAAAAGGGCATATGTAATTGCAAGGTGAATAGCAACTTCTGTTTCTGGTTTTCAGTTTTTATTTTTCTTCATTCTTGTCTCCATTTTGGAGTATTTTAATGCCATGTGCTTCCCATAAATTGTTTTTACGAGACTGTTTGAAGTGTGACTGTTAAGATGTGCAGAAATTGGTCTATATGTTATATAAGTTTGGAACTGCTTAAGCTTTTTAAAATTCTCGTTTAAGGTTTGCATCCTTACTGTGTGTAACGACTCACAACAAAACTGTATAACTCACCAGCTGCTATACAGCATCAAGAGGCAGACCACAGAGAGCATGAAACAGGCTATTACATGAAGAACATGATTTCTTTTCGAAGTCCCTCTAAAGGACCTTATCATTTTCTGGGGTTGGTTTGTTTGTTGATGAAACTGTCCCAATGTGTAAAATGATAATGGAATCAACTTTTTCAATTTCAGCATACTAAAATAGCCGAGTGCTTGTTCTCACTGTAATATATTTTTTCTTTCACTTTGATCAGTAAGTTGACTGAATTTCTTTCTGTATCTAAAACAGAAATACAGGAAAAGAGTGAGCTCTCAAATCCCAAGTCTTTTAGAGAATTTTAAAATAGCTTAAAATAACAATTAACTGCCAAGAAGAGTTCAAAGGGCAGAGAAGTCATTATGTGGGACAAAGATTGCAATTATACTTAGCTTAGTCAATATCAAATAAACTCATTTACCATTGATTAGAATCTTAAACAGAGTATTCTTAGGGACTGTAACCAGATTCTTTCTTTTACTGGGGCTTATGAGTACCATACTGCTGGCACCTAAAACAGGTGGAGAATATGTTAGTGTGCCTCTCTGCTTCCCCAATTTCCTGTAGTCTAGTAAAGCACCTACTTGGGATGTAAGGGAAGCATATTCAAACTGCTTTGGACCCAGATCTGACTACTTCAGACACAAATCTCACATAGTTCAGGGTATGCTTCCTAATTTCTGAGCTACAGAATACACAGAGTTAAGCTCTCTCTGTTGATGCTGTTCCACTTCAAATAAAATATTTAAATACTCCTGGAAACTGGGTCTCTGAGTGGGTTTCATAACTGGCAGGCTCCAGACTTTCAGAAACAGAGTGTGTTTCATCTCTGAATAAGCTAGTGGCTAAGACATATGCATAGGAAGTGGGAAAGTTGGGTTCAGATTATGGGAGAACTTTAAACCCATGGGGGATAACGCTAACTTCTGAGTATAAAAGTGGAAAACCTCTTTCCATTTACTGGGTGTGTGGGTGTGTGGTAGGGGAGGGGAGCATGTAAGGACTGCCCAAGCCTAGGCAACTAACCAAATCCAAGAGAGGTTTTATTCTTATAAATACCAAGGAAGAGGGTGGTGCCTCCCAGGAGCCTGGAGTTGGGTTTCTAACTCTGGCATTTGCTACCATCAAATCTTGGCTGCTTATCATTCAAAGTGCTAGCTTTTGTCAAATTCATTCTTAAGTGCCTAACTTTTCCTGTGCATTACCTATGGGGAGTCAAGGGGTTGGGGGCTCTAAAAAGCTTTCTAGCTCTGCAAAGCTGAACCTAAATTTCCTTTTGGGGATCATTATTTATGCCATAGTCTTCCCACCACAAAGCTATAATTCTCCGTCAATTAAACCCTTCTCATTGGTCAGAACTGATGTCACTCTTTCCTTAAATTATTACAAGGCAGAGAAAGAGAGAAGAAACATATTTAAAACTAGGGCATGGATCATTATGACAATAAGTGCTGCTTCTCTGAAGTTGTGACTTCTAAAAATGAAAACATTTTGACAACCTCGGTGCAGCAGATCAAAACTATTGAAGTCCTGTAAGATTATTAACCCACAAATAAACTTTATCTGTGCTTCAAGACGATTTTTTGATCAAAGCAATTCTTTGTTGTTTCTTTTCTTTCTTGAGTCAAAGCAAATGTACATCAGATATTTTGGCCACCTTTTTTTACAGATGACAATTAATAAGAGTTCAGTCAACAATGTAGTGTTTCATAAATTGAGATTGCCTGTAATAGTTTCTATCTAAAAATGATTACAAGCATAGAGTCAGGTAACATTGGAGTATTTAGGAATATAAATGAAATGCTTGAAACATCTTTATTTGAATTTCTCCAGTTATAGAGTAAATGGGGCCATACAATTTGTGCTGGCCTTCTGCCAGAAGTGCTTTTCAACCTTGCTGAAAGGATTGTTTTCCATGAGCCAAAACTAGGGAAAGAAAATAATATTCAACCTTATGTGGACACTATCCACACAGAAAAAAAATCTGCATGCATTACTCTATACTCTGTCAGCCTCTGTCATAAAAAATATTTTTAATGAAGATTTAGCATTCCAGAAAACTATGGTGATCGGCAATGCAACAGATAATACAATAATTCTTAACTATGGGCCTGGGCACATAACACAGTTGCACCAGTGTCATTTAAATAATTTTTCTACATGAATATACATTATACCAGATCCAGAGTAGCCGGAAGAGTAGATGATCTCAGTAACACTATTCCAGCTCTTAGACAGTAGGTGGTCGAACAGCAGGTAATAATAGCCAGTAATTATTCTGGAATAGCTGTGGACATACACCATTTTCATTGATGTAACTCAACTTTAGTGTATTTCTACACTGGATTCAAGTAAGTTACACTAATGTAAATCTATACATTTTGTGTCCACAACTTGTTTACCAGTGCAAAGGCTGAGTATACTACCATAAATGTACTTCATGTAGAAGTCCAACATTTTTATACTCCTGATGTGAGGGTTTCTGAAGTCAGATTACAGACCTGGGTGAATACTATAAAAAATATTCAGTGACTATTCATTGAAGATGTTAAACATATTTTCATTGACTGTACTCATATCTTTGATTTCGCCCTTTTTGTACAAATGTTCTCCTAACGTGAGCTTAATGGTAAAGTGTTTGCCAAAATGAAGACTCTAAAGCAAAATAGAAGACCTCTAAAGCAAAATGAAGACTCTAAAACAAAATAATTTCTTGGTGTTTCTTGGTTAAAGTAATGAGCATAATATACAAGGAAAGATGTGCATAGAGTTTGTAATTTTACATAAGCTGGTGAACTCAATAAACTGATTTAGCAATGGAAAATACTCTTTATTTAGCAAGATTTATATGGTTGAGAAACCACTGGTTACAGCAGTTTTACATCACTAAAAAAGGAAAAATCCCAACTAGTGATGTAGGTAGCAATGATGGAATATTTGGCAAATATTTGTTTCAGTAAATGGTAGCACTTAATTCTTTAAATTAACTTACGATGACTTTTCATATTCAAATAGCTCCAAAAGTTAATTAAACAACTTTAATTAAGAATGTTGCTGGTGTTTTTGACAATTTTTATGAAAATCCAATAAGTACACAGATTGTGAAACCCTTTGCTGGAAAATCTAATTCAATCCAAATAATAGTTGAAATATTGGCTTTCTCCTCCAAATAATCAGTTCCTAAAATTATTACTTGAAATGTTCAAACATTTCCACTGAAAATATAGCATATTGAATATTCACGATTCAAAACATCTTGTTTTATGTTGGTGCAACATAAAACAAATTGAAATACTTAAATGAAATTTGGCTTGATCTGAAACAAACTATTTCATATTCCAGTGTAAAATTAAAAAATCTTAACAACAAAAAATTCTCAGGGAGAACTTAATTTTGCAAAAACACAAACAATCCCCCTCCTTCCCTTCAACCAGCTCTAATACTAATATGGTATAGAAGATCAATGATATTTCCTTCCCCAGACTATTGCCCTGGAAAAAATAAAGGAGACACCGTCTTTCCAAGATCGTTTAAAATAAAAAAAAACCATGGAATAGAAACTGAAAGATTACATTTTTTTCATTTTACTAATAAGACAAAACATGAAAGAAGTATGTAGACCATGCGATACATATAAGGTAAATAAGTTGGGAGCTCTTATTCACCTTCTTCCATAATGCCAAAACAGCTGCATGGTAAAAATAATTCTTAACGTGTCTAGGACTAGCAGAATAGCCGTTTCTGCTAGGTGGTGTATAAAGTCTTCCCACAAAACAGCTTAGACTATAAACAGACAAGACAAATCAGGAACCGGAAAAAGAGACAAAGTTGAACCGACTAGCCAAAAATCATGCAATGTATTGGTGGTGAAATCTGAAAAGGCAACAAACTGAAAATTGCTAAAAAGGAAATATTTTTTGCATTATGCATAATCTGTAAAACTTTTTGCCACAAAATATTTAGTGAAAACACTTAGTAGTTTTCACTAAATACTTAGGATTCAAAAAAGCATTTAATATATATTTTATATCTCTAATGAGTACACACAGAGCTAAAACAGGTAAGATACATGTTGTTCAAAAGTGATATAGGTTTTTGAGTTTCAGGGCATGTATCACTCACTGACCAAGGAAAGTTAGTAAGAAACACGCACATAAGTACAGGTATTTTCCATAACTGTTCAATATAGGGCTTCTTTTACCTTTCTCTGAACCAACAGGTACCCGTCGTCATCAGAAAAAGGATACTGGTTTTAACAAATTAACTGATTTAATCACGTCTGGAAATTCCTACTTTTCTAAGACCGCTGCAGAACACTTCTCTATAAAAGATATGAATTTAATAAATGATGCCTGAACAGCTGGAAACTCATCTAAATCAGTGGGTATTATAACCACCTACAAAGCAGGTTTGAGAATCTGTTTTTCTTCAGATAGGGTAGCATTCTAAAGGCCTAATTACACTAATTATAATAAGTGGTTTGTAAATGTTTCATCAAAAACACTGACCCACACTGCATAGCAGGTGCTCATTAAATGTAGAAACTTTTCTATTAATAATCATTTACCCCTTTTGGAATCTACATACTGCATGTAATAAAGGCAGCATTTAACTTCCCCAGATTGCTACCCAAGAAAATAATACTCTGCAAAAAAACAAGCTTACATTTCTCATCAACAACTCAGATCTGAAGCTCTGAAGAATAAATAGATAGGTTTTACGTAATGTTGATCTTTCAGGCTCAAAATATTGTTTTTCAAGCAAAGCAAAAGTAAGTTACACAGTAGTAAATTATGTGCTGCAGTGAGTATGCAGAAAAATACAGAAGGCCTTAGATACTTGGTTGCAACCCACAAACAGTTGTAGCTATTTCAAACGTTTAAGTGTATGTGCAGTAGGGCTGTGTGAAGCTTCAGGTGCTGATTCAATTCAGAGGAGATTTGTTCCGAGGAGGGGTGAGAGGACCATGGGAGGAACCCTGCCAGGCCCCATCCCCTGCCTGCTCCCCCAGTCCCCCTGAGAGATCTCCAACCCCTGCCTGCTCTTCCAGCCCCACCCCGTACCATGGCTGCCAGACCCAGCTAAGCTCCTGGCTCTTTAAAAAAAAAAAAAAGCCCCCAGTCACTGGCTGCTGCCAGGTGGAGGGATGATCCCCACTGCTCCCCACTGCCCTATGCTGCATGGGGGGGGGGGCTCTGCCACAAGCCCCCCAACCACCACCCACTCTCCCAGTCCCCCCCCCCCATGGCTGCCCCACCCACCCCAGTTCCTGGCTCTTTAAAGCCCCCTGAATCACTGGCTGCTGCAGTGGCCTTGGGTCTTCTGGGGGCTTGTGACAGATCCCCCCATGCAGTGCCTGGTAGCTGGCACAGTGGGGATTGCCCTCTCACTGGGCAGGAGCCAGTGAGTGGGGGCTTCTTTTTTAAAGGGCTGGGAGCTGGGGCAGGTGGGGCAGCCATGCGGGGGCTGGGAGAGTGGGTGGGGTTGGAGCTTGTGGCAGAGCCCCCCCACAGCATAGGGCAATGGGGGCAACAGGGATCACCCTCCTGCCTGGCAGCAGCCAGTGAGTGGGGGCTTTTTTGTAAAGACCTGGGAGCTAGGAGAGCGGGCAGGGGATGGGGCCAATATGGAGATTCAGCCCATTCAGCTGCAGCCAAATCTCTGAATCAGATTTATCTGAATCAATTTGGGACAGTGATTTGAATCACCAAATTGAATCACTGTCCCCCGAATCAGCCGAATCTGAATCCAAAGTGAATACTAGTTGGTTTGCACAGGCCTAATTTGCAGGTGTATGTATGAGTGGCATGACTAAAAGAGATAATACACATATCAGAGAAGATATTTGTATATTCCTCCATTTATATATTATTTTCCCTTATTCTCCAGTTTCAATTAGACTACTTTTAGTGGAAGACAGTACATAACATAAGGAAAAGGGTTTATTCTGACCATAACTTAGACCTTAGAGAAACTTTGAGGACCACAGTGGTGAAATGTCAAATCTCTCAGTCATTCCTGTGTTTAATATCAAAATGCAATAGAGGTAAGATGTGACTGATTTATCTAATAATGTAAATGTTAAATGTTCTAATGTATAATAATTTTAAAAGATCTATAGGTTCAAATGTAGCAGAGATTTAGATCCCCTTACATTAGGGGTGGGTAATTATTTTGGTGAGAGGGCCACTTAATGAGTTTTGGTGAGCTGTCAAGGGCCTCAGGGTTCTTCTCTTGTCAAACTGTTAAGCCACATCTTGGGACCACAAGTCCCACCCCTAGCCCATGACCTTTGCCACCAGAATTCTCTCCTTGTGCCCCAAAAGTACTCCTTTTGGGAGGGATTGTTGCTTTCTTGAAACTAGAATTTCCACCCTGACACACAGTTCCTGACAACAGAAGGCCCACCTCTTGACTGGGAAACACTGCCCCCTGACAGCACCTGGCCTCATGGTGCACGGCCTGCCCCTAGTGCTCCTGAGGCACAGGCATGACATATCAGGTAGTGAGGGGTTGTGACCTCTCTAACAATCTGCCCCATCATCTTTAAACAATCAGTGGGGATATCAAGGTCATCAGACCTTCCCAAAAATGGTACCAAGCCATATGAGTTAAGGGCCACGCACATAAAATATTTCAGTAGAAATCATCTGAATGAAGTATAGATAAAAACAAATCATATATTTAAAATCAAACATCTACTATAACATTTTAATTTTATTTAAAGAAATATTTTTGTCCCGATTTATATGTGAGTAGTGTATATAGAGGTGATACATAATAGCTGAAAATTATCTTACACATTGTGTGTGTGTGGGGCAGGTAGGGGTGAATGTGAGCGGTCTGTGGGGAGTGTGTAGTTGAGGGGTGGGGGTGTCAAGAGGTGTGTGGAGGTGTAGGTATGTGTGCAGATATGGTGAAGTGTGGGGTATGTGGTTGGGGTGTGGGTGTGTGTAAGATAGGTTGGGTGTGTGTGGGGGGGGGCTGCCTGAGTGCTAGGTCCCGGGAGCTGGTTGGGTATGGGTGGGGGGAGATAGGGGAAGGGGTTGCATGCAGTAGAGCATGGCTGGGTGGTACAGTTGCAGTTTGCACCCCCTCTATGGCCTGTGGCTGCTCCCTGGCACTGCACATGGGGCCACACTCCTGTCTGCAGCTGCCCTGCACTCCTGCCTGCAACTGCCCCATGCTTTTTCCTGCAACTGACCTGCTCTCCTGCCTGCCTTCAACTGCCCCACACTATCACCTGAACCTGCTCTGGCTGGCCCCAGCCCTGGCCAGAGCACATAGCTATCTGGCAGGGCCACCTGCCACCCACTTAGCCACCCACAGGTGGCTGCTGATTGGACTGGCTGGGCAAAGTGGGTGGAAGGCAGCCAGGAGCTGGAGCCCCACATGCTAGGGCAGGAGTTGCCTAGCTACAGATTTCTCCCTGCCCACTGCTGCATCCTTTCCCTACCTGCTGCTTGAAGCCCTGCAGCAGGGACAGGAGAAGGAGCTGCTGGAGACAGGGAGAGTGGAGAAGTTCCTCTGGTGGCTGCATCAGCCCCACCAGGAAGCTATCCATGGTGGCTGGGGCCAGGCCTAGGGCCGCCCTCCAGCAGGTGAAGGTGAAAACACAGCATGCGCCCCAGAGTGTAGCAGGGGCAGCTGTGGGCCAGATACAAATAATTAGTGGGTGCCCACCTGCAGGCTGGATCCAATCAGCTGGTGGGCTGGATTTGGCCTGCAGGCCATATTTTGCCCACCCCTTTGTTTATCCCCTTTGACCTCTTCACCAACCTTTGCCTCTCACAGCTGTAATTCCCCTTATCCTTTCCTCCCCTTTTTCCTATCCTTTGCATTGAAAGTGTTTTTTAATTTCTCTTTATTATCCCTGCTGTCTGCGAGTCCATTCACAGCACCTGACTAGAATAGGCTATCACCTATGAAAGCTTATGCTCTCCTGAACAAGTTAGTCTTTAAGGTACTAGCCTATCCTACATTGTTGGAATGGTATGACAATACATTTAAGCAATTATAATCTCCCATGCCTTTCACCAGTGTGCTTTGTTCATATGTGCTTTTCAGACTTTGCCATAGCTCGGGGAATGAACAGCTTGTGGCTGGGTCAGATTCCTTGGAGGGTCCTCAGGGGTTCTCTCCTGTTATGTTTTGCTGTAATAAATGTGTTAAATTGGGAGGAAGATGATATGCTCTGTTTTGCCTGGCACCTTCCTTCAATCTTCCTGTCTGTCTTCCCATTTTGGGACTCTGCCTCCCCTACACCCTCCTTAATGCCAACCAAAGATGTTATTTCCCATTGTTCTAGGTCTGGTCATGGTATCGGTCATTTGTCTTGGCCTTTCATGTTATAATAGTCACATTCAGACATTGCATCATCTGTCTTGTTTTAGGCTGTACTAAGACTGGCCTAGACTCCTTCCTGGCCCTGGATTACTTTACTCCCCGAAGTATTTTCTTTTCTTCCTGGGTGGTGTCTGCCATGGTCCAAGCATCCATCTCCTTCTCTCTTCAGGTCCCTGGAGGGTCCAATCCTGTTTGGAGGTGTACGGGATCCATAGCACTGTTTCAGGTAAGTAATTTAGCTCTCTTGGGCTTAGCTGGTTTTCAGAGGCCTCATCTTCTGCTCTACTCTGGGCCCACTGGGTAACCCACTTCTGGTTTCTCTCCTTGCTCCTGGTCTGTGGGGGGGGGGTTTCCCCTTTTTGAAGGGCCAGCCGGCAAATCAGCACTGGCATGCCTTCATAAATGAAGAGGGTGAAGTTAAGAGGAATGAAATTGGTTAAAATCCTTTGGGCCAGATGGAGTTTTCTTTTGATTACTATAATACATTTAATATTTTATTGTATGTTGCCAATGTTCCAAATTCTTTATTGAATATAACTATGTTACTACAGTGGTCATAAGTAAACTTGGAAAATATTTCTGGTTTTAATACAGCTTCTTCCATGATATAGACAAGCTCTTTCAGCTCTAATTTCCTATTCTTAGTTCACAAAGATTCATGAGCTGCTTAGTGACTCATCAACTTCCTATGAGTTGTAAAAGTAGGGAGATAAAGAAAGCAGCTTTATGTTGAAACAGTTATTTAAAACAGTTATTTAAAAAAAAAAAAAGCCTGCCTTGTCCCATTAAGGCACTTGTCCCTTAACAAACATTTTCTGAAGTGTTGAAGATGCATAATTGTGTATTGAAGCCAGAAGATATGACTTGGTGATTTCCAGAACATAGGAAACAGCAAAAGCCTAGACACTGAATAATAGAAAATGGCAATAAACATCATAAGTTAAACTGCTGTTATCATTAGGGATGTACTAATGCTATTGATTTCAGCCAGATGCTGTCTTATATACATCGCTAAGCCAAATAAAATTATACAAGGTTTCATTAAGGACTATACAGTGTTGTCCAGAAACCAGCAATATATTTTCTAGGGAAAGCATGCAACTTCATCTTTTATTGTATTATTTTATTTATTATTTATTACTAGGAAAGGTTACAGATTTAGAGAATATTTAAAAATATTTCTTAGCTACTGGTATAGCTAGAAACTGGTACACAACAAGAGGAGCTGGTAGCAGTACAGTTACAGCTGCCTGACATTTCCATTCTAAAACCTGTTATCAGTTCTTCCTAACATTATCAAAATGTAACTATTCTGGCTGAATTTTTCCATGCCACCAGGTGTTTGCCTCAGGCTGAATTTCTTTTGGCAACCTTCTATAAAAAGTGACTCAGCCTGTTCCAGGAATGATAATAAAGAAAGAAAAGTTAGATGGCTGCTGTTATATAATTTTTTACAACTGTTGCTTTGAGAAGGCCAATGTGCTTTGGAGCAAATACTTTCAATTTATTAGCAAGATTGCCTCAAACTCCAAGATGCATCTTTTGCTGTTCCAGTTGAAATCTACACAAACATGACTAAATTGCAAACATCCAAACTAAGGAAGGCTGGGACTCAGATAAAGAGCACTATTAGTGAGGATGGAATTGGTTTGGCAAATAGACACAAACAGTCAACTGCTAAAAGTAGGGAAAGTTCAGAAACACTGCATAGTCCTAATTAGTTACACTGGTGTACAAACATTATGACATGGTCTTTATTTATAGAACCACATACTATTATTTTCCATAAGATCCTGACTGATTTATTTCTTTAAAAGGGAATGAATCGGGGTTGTACAATGAAGGTTGTTACACAGTGAGCCCCTGCCTCATCTATTGTAGTAGCTAAGTAGTATATAAAACAGGGGATTGCAGGTAAAGAAATAATGGTGTCATGGTTTAACTATCTGAATTCTATCCCAGAGAGTTGCATTCTACCCCTTCCATTGCACTGAGTTTAATCCAACTCTGCACAAGTCACTTAAAACTTAGGTATCTTGATCCAGGGTGACAATCTGAATCAACAGTATTAGGCACTACAATAGGTTCAAGCACCTACTTTGAACATCTTCATGAGACAATTGGATGTTTATTTTGCTGGGATCCTATGATCCCTGCTGACTTCCTGCCCCTGGGGCAGGGGGCTGGACTTGATGATCTTCCAAGGTCCCTTCCAGCCCTAATATCTATGAAAAAATCACATCAGGGGACTTAAGCAGAGTTTAGGCATTTCCCCTTACCAATCTAGATAGTAATGGAGTTTAGATAGGAATTAAGCACAGAGGTATTTGATCTAAACTGCTTCTGAGCATAGACACAATTTTCAGCTAAAATTCCTAGGCATTTTTTTAGGCTAAAATGGAGCCATATAATAGTTATGGGTGCGGTAGCTTTTGGAGCAGGGTGTTCTGGATTATTTTTGAGTTAGGCATCTAAATTGCACTTAATTCCTCTTTAGCTGTTATAAGAGAGTTTCTAATTAGTTTAAATGCAGTATAATCTTATACTGTATTTAAACTAATTAGAAACTGTGCTTTGAACATATACATGGATGTAAAATATCAGGCACTCTGAAAACTCACCCTTAAGCATCTTGGACTGGTACCCTAAATTACTAGACACTTTGACCTTAACCTCTTTGTGATTCAGCTCTCTGGCTGTTAGATGGAGATAATTCAATCCCCTCATTTCACAGAGGTATCAATACTTTTAAAGCATTTAGTAATGAGCACTGTGAGCATATTAATAATTTAGTCTTCAGAGAATGATTTGAATAGTGGGCAGTAAGAAAGACATAGGATTACACATTGACAATGATATTAAAAGAAAATAATAAATAGCTATTGGATTCAAGCAAGTGCCTTTCATTCTGTGCACCAAATGAGGCAAAGGACTGATGAAAAAATAGCTTGTATTCATACCATTGAAGACTATAGCATGAGGGTAAGCTTTTCTTTATGAAGAGTAATAGCAAAAGACTATTAATATTCTAATGAATCATATGAATCCTCCATGTTAAATAGAAGTATAGGGAAGTCAGAAGTATTTTTATTTTGTTTTTGACCTCATTTTGGACTCAAAGAAAATGCTTTGATATAGGATTTTAAATGTCTTGAAGGACTAATTTTTAACTCATTTTAATTCATATCAATTCATCCATTTACTTAGTCCTATTTCCTAAATTTTTCAAACCTCATCCAGCACATTCTGTAATTTGGGGCAGAACATACTGTAGTTTTTACATATTAACAAAGTAGTTGAATTCCTACTTTTAATTAAAAAAAAAAAGACTAAGGGATCATTACTCATAACCTATGATGGCAGTTTCTGTATGCATTACAGCAATGGTGAATTTTAAGGGAGGAGTTGAAAGAGTGTAGAGCATCGGATTTACGGATTTTTTTTTTCATGCGTAAGTAATGAGAGGAAGTGCAATGATGCTTGTAACAGAAATAGAGAAACAGGTGATCAAGTCTGGCATCACTGGCAGAGAGAAGTCATAAATTACTCTCATAGTAAAATAGGCAAGGCCAGACTAACCTGTAGAGGGCTGTTTAAGTTATGATAAAATATTTGGGTTTCATAGAATGGAAATGAGGGAGCTGGTGGAAGGATTGAAGGGAGCTGCCCAAGTCAGACAGAAGAACAGGAACATATATTGCATGATACATATTTATGGTGCTTTTAATCTAAAATTAAAGCAAGAACTGTTCAGACAATGAATTTAAGTAAGCTGGCTTTTTCCCATGATGCTGATAGGAGAAGCGTGTCCAACGATGTGTTATGTCATATAAGAAGACCTACCTCCATTTGTTTTTACAATGAATTCTCAGAGGAAGTTTAGAGACCATTGTCCCATTAAGAACCAAAGTGAGTCAGACAATGAAAGTATGGGAGAATCAAGGATATCAATATGAAGAGCATCTGCCTGGATTTTCCCTGCTTACAGATTTAGCACCTTGGATGTGTCTGTGTGTGTGTGTATATCTGTATTTTTATGGGGGGGGAAGGGGGGGGAGTTGTTTGTTTTAGAATGCAGGACTTCCATCCCAATTTAAATAAATAAGGTCTTCCTATAAAGTCATTAATTTGGGTTTCACAACTGCTAGCCCAGGCCAAATTGTACAGTGTAGGCACAAGCATGTGTTGTAGATGGTGTGAAGCCCTGCTGTCAGAAGGAGAACTCAGAATAGGATTGTTTCCCTTCTGTGGCCCAATGCACAGAAAGACATCACAGGCTGCCCTATTCTTATGCTAGGCCTGCTCTAAGGATAAGGATAATATAAGAATCGGGTTTGTTTTGATTCCCCATAAGGCTCAAATCATTATCCCTAAGTGGGCCCATCTACATGAGACACCCACTGTACAGTTGTTACTGCGCAGTCATTTAGTACTTGCATAGTCAAGTACTAAATGACTGTGCAGTAACTGGCACTACTGTGCAGTAGCATCCTGGCATGGCTCCTAGTGATGCTAACTGCACTGTAGCTCATTACTATCATGCAGCAGCTTGTTACTACTGTGCAGTAGCTCTTTACTATTACAGTAGCATTGTGTCATGGTTCATGCCCGGTTACACTACTGCTCAGTAGTAATGAGCTACGGTGCAGTAAGAGTCTTGTATAGATGTGGCCAGTCAGCACAAAATATCTTCACAGTGTTTTGCACATTGGTGTAGACCCCTATTCACTTCTGTGGTTTGGCAGTGACTTAGCCAGCTCTGCAGGTTTTAGCATTTTCCATGCACAAAATCTGAAGAGAATGTCAGCAAATTTGACTATCAACAAATAGCCAAGGACTTACCATATGGTGTTTTTATTTCACACAAGGGGGAAAAAAATCTATTTTAAAGACCAAGGGTCAAATTCATCATTGGTGTAACTCTGCTGAATTCAGTGGAGTTACGTCAAGCATGAATTCAACAACTCTAATTCTAGGTGATAAGGAACAGAAGTCAAGGGGGCTTTTTATAGCCCAAGAACTTCTGTATGGTAAATGCAATTGAGCCAAGTTTATTCTTTTTATGTCTAAATGACATCTGTTCTCTCAAAGCCTGCAGCATACTGAAATACTTTACCTCTCTCCCCACCCCCCATAGCTACTGTGAACTTTCTACTTCTTCCTAGCTACAGGCAGTGGTGGCAAAAAAGGCATTCCTGGCATGAAAGTGAGCAGCAAAAGCATCCCAGTCAACATTATTATGCTAACACATACTGACACCACTTTGGTGACTGTGCATTCAAGAGGGAGAGATGATGAAAAAACTTCCTGACAACTTGTTGTGAGTGTCTTTAAAAGTCCTTTGATTTATTAGTGGTGACAGGAGATGAATTTTAGCTATGGCTACCACCATATGCATTAAACAAATGAGACTTAGGACAATTGAATTTTGCCGCCCCCAGTGAGGGAGTGCTTTAAGTACCTCTTTTATATTTTTTGACTGTTTGATGTGTTCAGATCAGCTAGAGATCTTCTTTCTAGTCATCTTCTATAGCACACAGATCCCCTGAAATGAAGACATAAAGTGCAAGTTGGGTGCATGTTGGATCTTTACAGCAGGATCACTCATTTTTTATTAGGGGAGACTACTCAAATGAATAGGATGAAGGGATAAAATGTGAAAAAGGAGCCTGTCTTTTAAACTTCAGAAATTATTGAATAGATTGGGGGCAAAAAGCAGTTCTTCACATGGGAAATTTGCGAATTTGGTCATTGTACTAGGTTATTAATAAAACAGGAGAAGGGTTTGAAAGAGCTTCTTGGGTCCCATGCCAACAGGCTTGAAGCTGTTCACACATGTAAAACGTGACTAATTCCACTGAAACCAGTGAAGTTAAACATATATATTCAGGCAACAACAAAATGAGGCCTAGTAGATGTCTGGATTTAAACAGCAGGCTATAATATGTAGACAAATCAAAGGATAACATGGAGAAAAAGCAAGTGTTTTAAGTAAGGAAATTCATTAAGGAAATTCATCACATTCACTAAGGCTGCTGAGTCAGAAGTTATAGTCAAGGATGAGTAAAACTAGTATGTAAGCTAAGGCCTTGGGGGTTATTTTTAAAATTATTTCAAGAGGTAGGCCCAGATCCTCAAGTAGTGCAAATCTGCACAGCTGCATTGCCTTTTGGTTTAAGATTTGGATGGTAGAACTTACCTTCCAAATGGAAAAGCCAAACAAAGAAGCCACAGGAGTTGAGGAAAAATTATAGCTTACATTTTCTCTTCAAAATCAGTATTTGATTGCTACAGCTTAAGCAGTATAGATAAAAAGTTAAAGAAACATAAGATTATTGTGTGACACTTTTATTGCTAATTATCCTCAAAAACAGTTATAGAAGGCTGAACTTACTAAAATATTTCTACTCAGAAAGGCATATGAAATAGTCTAGATGTTGTTGATGGGGGCATTAAGCTACTCATATTGTTGCCATATTCTTGATGAATTCTGGACCTCAATTCAGTGTGTATCCAAAACAAATGGGGCTGTTCAAGAACAGAGGGAAGGGGCTTCTCTGTTGTCACATAACCAACATGATGGCTCCTATACTACCCATTTTTCTCTGTGAGTGTAGGAAAGGGAGTGAAGCCAATGAAAATAGATGTAACCCGGGTTACTTCTCCTGCTGCTATATTGTCTGGGCCTGTTGGCAGCCAGTGTAATGTAAACCTGCCATTTGGCTGCAGTGAAGATTTAAGCAGGGAGACCAGTCCTGCAGAGCAGCTTCAAGATCACAGAAAACACAAAACCTATGAACACAATGATTAATTTACTTGCAAGAGATCTTCCTTGGGCTGCGCCTAATTCCAGTTCACTGTATGAAACAAGGAGAATTAGAGTGCTGTCCAGACTCCCTGCCTGGGAAACTCACCTCTTCAAGGCTTATTTCCTCTTTTCTTCCAAGACAAAAATTAATAACACTTAAATAAAGATTAGTAGAACAGACCATTAAAAATTCTTATAACTCACTTAATAACTAACCTTACTGACAGTTACTCTTGGAAGTGTCCTGTGCTGTCACGTGGACTTGTGGGCTCTCCAGGTAACATCTTCTTTACTGTTATCAAGAAATGGAACGCCTGGCTGGCTCTGACTGATCCATGGACCAGGGTGTACTTTCTCAGCTCCTTAGGATGGAGGTCAAGACGAGACTCTCTGAGGCAAGATAGGCAAGATCCCTGCCTTCTGGAAGGGGATGTCATGTATTCCTCTGTGGTTTCTGTCTATCTGGGATGGAAAATTCATATAACTGTGGTGCCATCTCATTTGACACCATTGCTTTTTGCAACCATTTGTTCTCATCATGGAGATTAATATAATTATTTTATTGAAGTGACTGTAGCTCCCAATGTCCCCATATTTCTTGTTTTGCTTTTTCTTTGTCTCACTATACTTTTTCATGTTCTTGTATGTCTGACATCTATTTCTAGTGGGGCAAGCTTCTTGTTATCAGTTTCCTGTTGAACAAAATAACATTAGCTGACAACCCATACTCCACTGGTGTTGATTTGTATTTTAATAGTATTTAAAATCTGACTCAAACTATTTTCAGCCGCTGTCTTATTGTTCTGACTTTGTTTCTACCATCCTTTGGAATAGGGTTAATGGGGACTAGCTGTTACATATATAAATCTGCACTGTACTTCGCAGCAACTGCTTAAACTGATGTCCACTAAATTGTGATCCATGGTCAGATGTCAGACACGCCACCTCTAATGCACAATCACCTATGTAGTAGTAGTATCTTACACTAAAATTTTCCTGAGAAAGTAAGAGTAATAGTCTAAGCAAATACATATGTTTTCCCAGCCAACATAGAAAAATCTATACCTACTTTTTTTTTCCAGTGGGCCTTTTTTCCCTGTACCATCATCATGTACTAGTTTGTTTAACATATATGATGAACCTTGACATCTTCTGCTATGCCACTATTCATTTAAAGCCTATAAACATATACCTTTGTATTGATCTTTTTTTAACATATATTTCTGTAATACTTTAGCAGCCACTGTTCCTTTAAATACATCTCATATTGAGATTTCCCTTTTCAACTGGGAACTAGTAATATGTTGTCTTGGGCACTGAATGCTAATAATCTTTGTTTCTTGCTATAGTGTCTTAACCTGGGTATTACTTCTGGAAAAAGCAATTTGCATTTTGTTGCTTGATTTCCAGTAATAGTCTAATCATCCTTTGCTGCAGTTCTGTCTATCATAACTATTAAGACTGAATTAGACCTAGTGGTGCTGTTACCTTCCTTAGTCCATATAGTGCGGTCCTCAGATGCTCCTGATACACTCTTAAAAGATGATGTAATACACTATAGTTCTTGTTTTAAATGGAGGGTTTTCAGTGGATGCAAAGCTCAAAGCTGAAATGTCTTTCTGATTCTACCAAGAATCATAGAATAGTAGGGCCCTTGTTGCTTTTATGAAAAAGAAACCAGTTCAAGATGACAACTTCTCATAATCTTCACTGAGGACTAGGGGGACTTCTTGTTACAACTTCCGTGTCAAGAGCTGTCAGTCTCAGAGTTTATTGTTCTACCACACAGTTAGAATCATGTGGCTCACGTCATACCAGGCCATAGGTGGCCAGGTCAGGAAGACGGATCACCCAGACTCAGGAGAAGCAGTCAAGATCCAAGGGGAGCATGCAGAATCTGAGTGTAGGGGATCCAGAAACTAAGAGATCTGTCTGGGGTACCAACCGAGAGAACCAGGAGTCAGGCAGCGTGTGCAGTCAGGAGCCTAGCTGGGTCAGGTATCCAGGACATCAAACTAATCAGGTCAGACCAAACGCAGGGTCAGAAAGCTGGTAGAGGCACAAACCAAGGGCACAACATTGAGCCTTATTATTACCCAGACACTTCTTTTTATGGCTCAGGGATTTATACTGGAAGGGGTGAAGGGCTAGTTGTCCTTGGCTGGCCGCTCTGGCGGTAGGAAGTGGGTATGTGGCTTGGCCCAGATGTTAGGTTCTGGCCACTTCTGTCTGCCCCAGGTTTCTGCAGGCAGGCTGAGGCCCCGGCTTCAAGACCATAGTCTGACAGCTCAGAAGATACAAAATCCTTAGATCTCTTCTATGCATAAAGCCTGATTAAATGACACTTTCACTGTAGTGGTTAGGATTTGATCTCTTGTCAAGGATTTAGCAAGACCCCCAAAAGTGTAAGAATGACTGATCTAAGACTGAGCCAAACTTTTCTGATTTTTACCACCTTTTATTCTTTACCCCAATTTAAAGTACCTCTCAAGATTAAATTTTATCTGGGTGGAGTCTGCAAATTTCTGTAAGACATTTTCATACTTGGCCTCCCTTGTTAAACACATCCAATGCTTCAGAGCTGTGAGAACTTAGGCTTCCTTCTCGCTGTCTTCCTTTTCTGACACCCAATATTCACAGCTGCAGTGTGAAATGCTCCTTAAAACTTTTGAAATTGTATTCCATGTTTTTTGAGTTTTGACTATGCAAAACTTTTTAAGTGCTCAATTCCTCTACTCAGGATGTTTTCTTAAGTTCCTTTTTGTTCCTAGTACCATGTGCTCCTTAGTGATCAGTAAGCACCCAATGTGCTTGCAAGAGATCAGAATTATTGATATAATTTATTATCTATATATTTACAAGTTCACTCAGAGAAGGAATGATAGAGTTTCCTAACCATTACAGTGAAAGATATTATTTAATCGTATTTTATCAGTAGAAAAGAGGTAAGGATTTTGCAACTTCTGAGCCACATGATTTGGCAATGATTATTCTGTATAATTCATTCTGCTTCATCTTATTGCCAAACTACACACTACAATACTTGATTACCTGACGAAAAAAAATTGCTGTGATGTTGTTTTTAATGGCCAATCAAAAAGAAACAAATGCTCCACCCACTGCAAATTTAAGATGCATGTAACTGTGTCTTTCTTTAAATTTGCCAGCTATAAGGAAACCACCGAGCCATGCAATTTCTATTACGTGTTTCTAAAGTAAATGACAAGAGTCAGTGGAATCGGATATTCTCATAGTTAACTGAGAAATTGAACCTTTTCTTTTCACAGGTTTTCATCTGCTGATAGTCACTGCTACTGGAGCATTTAATCATGACCTAAATCTTTTTAGCTTCTTAGCTCTGGTTAGAGAATGAATTTGCATTACCAAAGAGAAAAGGAAAAAGAAAATAAGGCAGGGAATTATAAAAAATGTATGATAGAATTAGTGAACTATTCTCTTATGCAAATGAAGACCACAAATACACCTTCAGCAATTCTTGTTTTGTCCTTTCTATCTTTGATTTTCTTCTTGCACAAATGTACCAGGTGCTGGCTAGGGAAAAATAGCTGCTACATAGCCCATCTCAGTTCTTCATTCCATCAGTGATTTTTTTAAAAGCAATGGAAGTTCTGCTTCAGAGGATTAGACTGATTTAAATGGTGTTTCTTTAAACAGAAATTTGGACTAAGAGGGAACATCGGTGTGTCTCCAAGCAGGCAACATAAATATATCATCTTCTCTTCACTCCTTGCTTCATTTGTTTTGAAAACAACTGTAGCTGCTCTGAGTTTTGCACTATATCCTTTGTGAATTTTGTCTCTTATCCGATCTTTGAGTCATTTAATGCATAGCTATTTACTAGGAGATGTGTTCTTTTGTCTTTCTTTACCCTGCTATTTGTCTTCAGCCTTAATATTCTGCAAGCCTCCCATATGTGATCGTGTCAGCAACGAAATTTAAAAACATACAATTCCACAGGCATTTTACATATATAAATACAAGTATTTAAGAAAGAAAACAACTAACATTTATTACAATACTACTAAGCTGATTCACATTTACCTTCCCAGGTTCCAGTAGCTTTTGTATCACTCCAACATCTTTGCCTATTATAAACTATGGCTCTTATCTCCATTACCTGGTGGTTGACTCTGTTGTGCTTTTCACTACCAGCTGTGAATGTTACTTCCATTAACATCTGTTTCAGTCTATCCTGCATTGCTGCTTTTCTATTTTCTTTCCATCATGACAAGCAGTGCCTCAACTACACACTGTTCATTCTGCCTCTTTCTCTTTAAGACCCCAAGTCCCTGAAATTTTGTCTTCATTATGCGATTCAGAAATTTGAATCTTTCCTGGACTGCTGTAAATGGAAATACATTGTGTCTACAGACTTCTGGAGAAAGCAATTATCTCATTCATTGAGCACTGGCACACTGTCTCATATATTATAAAAAAGAAAACTAGCTTGATTCAAAATAGACTTATATATTTTTTAAAATGTGTTTTAAAAATGGTAAACATCTACCTTTTCTGATTGTTATGTATATTCCAAAGGGCACTTTTGCTTTAATGCTTTTTTATTCCTAGAATCTTAGTCATTAAAGAGGACCTTTATTTTGGCTAGTACTGGTGCTATTAGTCAAATGTTCTGACTTTGTGTCAGACAACACAGCCATAAAGTTTGTAGGTTTTAGCTTGACTGAAATAAAAGAGTTCAGCTGTGGAGGGCAACAGGAGATATTCTGAACCTCAGTCGACTGGAGCTGCCTGTCTCAAGTAATTAACCTACAAATTAACTTGGCCTCAACAGCTTGGAGTTTAGTTTGGTCTGTGTGCATTCTCAATCACTAATAGAAAAGCCCCATCCTACAACTTTTTATGAATTTTGGGTTGGCAAGTGGGAGAGACAGGATGAAATATTTGCCTGCATCAAATCGGGAAAAAAGTTTTATATTCAACACCAGTCTGAGGTTGTAGCAGGCTAGATGGAAGAAAGAGGTTTTGGAGTGCAAGGCATTTATCTATCCATGCACAAAATTAAGAAGTGCAACTCAGCTATACATTTTCTGTGCTAGCCATCCCTGAGCTAATTCAATGGGTGCCTATACACATGCTCTGATTCATTCTAATTAGAATGCATCAGAGTAGACTTGATTAATCAAATCTGCTCTGCATTCTAATTAGAATGCTCTAGCATTGCCACAATATCACATGCATTAGCCCCTGTGGGTTTAAAAATGGTCACTAGGGCACTTTACCAAAAACTCATGGAATGAGCTTCAGTTAAAGTGTCCCACAGCCATTTTTAAACATATGGGGCTTAATAGATGTGATGCTGTGTTCCTCTCCAGGAACTTTTCTAATTAAAATGTACTCTCCCTTCCCCACCTCCAAGCATATGTATAGGCACCCAATATTTCTGACTGTTTAGGCACACTGTGATCTGCTTGCACCAAGTGGAGTATGAAAGATGAATACTTATACATTCTTTGTTGTTCTGCTATCTGTCTCTAATTACTTGTATTAAGATAGGGGTGTCAAACATATGGCCTGCAGAGCTGTGTCTTTTGACCCACAGGTCTCCCGGAGGGGCAAGTTAATCATGTCTTAAGTAGTAACATAGCCACACATTCATGCAATCAATGGTGTGATAAAACAAGGAGTAAGCTACAAAGCTATTACACAACATATATGTAGTACCTTGGTGGCTGGTTCCCATCGCACCTTAAATTGAATGTTTGACCAGTGTTGATCAGCTGATCAGGGCTCTCAGCCTCAGGACTCCACCAAAGTTTTGAAGGGCTCCTATATGTTCCTTGAAGGGCTAGGACAACCAGCCAGCTGACTTGCATTCTCCACCTCAGGAATGCATTGGAGCCTTGAAGGGCTCCAGTGAGCTCCTGTGGCTGGAAGGGCCAGGCAGCTGACGAGTGCTCCCAGCCACAACAGGACATTGGAACCCTTTGCTCTGGAGCACACCAAGGTCTTGAAGGGCTCTGGTGCATTCACAAAGCTAGGAGTGCCAGTCATCTGACTGGCATTCCAAACTGGGTGCACTGGGCACCTGGCTTGCTAATTGCCAGTGTAGAGGGAGCCTGGGATCATGATCTTGGGCTCTTTCTACACAAGCAATAGCATATGATTGGGATGTGATCCCCAATCCCACAGTGCAATCCCACATGCACATGTAGCGTAGCAGGAGACATGATCATTGGAATCATGGAGCAGATTCTATTGCACCTTTAAATGAATGTCTGCCAGGGGCCTCAGCGAGTGTCTTAATCTTGCTTAATGACCGGACCATACAATGATTCAGCAGTCTGCTTCTACTTCCAAATTACAGAACCCAAGCTGCCCATTGTATTCTGTGGCTGTAAAGCCTTTGCAGTGTTGAGGGGAGTTCTCTGTCTTTTAGCAAACCTAAGTAACAGAAAGTGAAATTCAAGCCATGTCCATTTAGGAAACTTGCAGCTTGTACTTGGCAATAATCAGGTGAGGAGTGAGCTACCTGTTATCCAGCGCAGGTTGCTATCTATAGCCAAATGAGCTTATAACAAAGATGTTCCACTCCAGTTTTTCAGTTCTCACATATAAGAATTTGATTTTTAACTCAATGTGATTCTATAAACCCTCCTTTATTCTATGTAGGCAATATATTTTCCTAATCCATCCAAAGGCAGAACACAAGGATGTATACTAGCTATTGAAAGCTTTAGCTATTGAAAGTTTGAGAAGGACTTTAAGCTTTCCCAGTGCAAGGAATGCGATTAACAATACAAAGTTAATTACATTTTCTTTTTTCCTGACAAAGATTAGCACAATTTTCAAAATTATTTCAATAAATTGACTGTAACTACAGTTTGAATATAATTTTTTTGAAGACAGGTTTAATGATGAGAATAATCATAGATCTTGTGTTCTTCGCACTCAGGAATTTTCTACTATGTTGCACTTTTTAATTGGTCTTAGACCTACTTTTCACAATAAAAGAATGAACCAAGAGATTCATCTTCTGGGCAAATGTGCCCTTATGTCTCTTGCCTGTACTGTAAAACTTCAGTGCTCTTAATATTACCTTAGTTCAAAAGAGAAAATAAACCATTATAAAATGAAAATCAGCAGATGGATATTTTCTGTGTGGTCCATAAAGTTTATAGAAATCTAAATCTATATTATGTTTAGCCCATATGAATTAAAATCTTATAGAAGCTTGAACATGTTAGAAGAAATATCTACAAATGAAGATTGAATTTTCAGCAATCAGCCATAAAGCAAGGCTATTAAGGAATACCAAAGGTAATATCAATTGTGCAGAGAGACTTGATAGTCCCATATGGTACATTTTAGATGGACACTTCAAATTGTGAAAAGTTTATCACTAGCTAATAAGATTTTAAAGCAGTGAATGGTGAAATAAACTACCAATGCCATTAAAGTATCTCAATTGCACTCAGATATGCTTATTTTCTATTTCTTTGCAAAAAGAATTTCCCTGCATTGTTTTTATTTCTCCCATTGATTTTTATGTGCTTTTTCATAGATCTAGGACTATATGCTGAATATGGTATTAATTTGCCATGCAACCTGCCTTGTAAATCTGTGCACAAACATACCAACATACTCTACTGTAATGACCCTATGAAGGAGGTCTGCAAAGCATCAGTAGTTCAAAAAAATGAGGGGGTAACTGTGAGAAAAAGTAAATGAAAGCAAAAATATGTTTATTTATAACAATAAAGAAACCAGATTCCAAGCAAAGAGTAGAATCCACTTTGTGGTAACAAAAAACAGATGTCACTGGAGTGACAAAACAGAGTGTGGCAGTGGCACACTTCTAAATATATAATGGCAGCCTACAATTAATGTACATGTCTGAGATCTTGTATTTTAAGATTTTGGAAATATTTGCTGCACGTGTCCATTTTTTGTAGCCACTTATTACACTTTACTGCAGATGTTCAATAACATAATGCACCACAACTTCCCACATACAGTTGTTCTCTCTGCAGCTTTCTAATTACCAATAGATTTAACCATTTTTTTCTTTCACATCCTGATTTCATGACATGTATTAACTTGTGTAACCCATATTTGTAATATATTTTAGACACTTTTAAAGCAAAGGAAAGTACTGAACCAGGTGTGCACAAAACATCATTATCTTTGAATGATAATAATGGAGGAAGGAATAAGTTACTATTTCCAAATGGTGCCACCCTCACTTTGTTTGGTTAGTGAATGGTGAGTCCTGCAGGCTAGACATTCCCGAACAGTTTTATGATGAGTTACAGTGAGTAGGCTAGAAACACAAAATGACCAGGGGAAGAAAACAGTTTCTGAAACAGGTTCTGAAAATTAGGCAGGGGTGGGGGTTCTATACTACTGGCCAAATTATTTTCCACTCCATTTGAAAGAGTTGGGAACAGTTTATACATTGTAACCAACTGCCTTCTAGCTAGGATCTACAAAGCTTCAATGTATTGGTGTAATAAATGACAAAAAAAAAAGTTTGTGTAACCATAGGATTGGAAAGTATTTCAAAAGTCATATAGGCCAGCCCCTGCATAAGTGCAAAACATGCTATCTCAGACAAATGCTTATTCAACTTCTTGAAAACCTCCAGCGAAGGGAATCCCCAAACTTTCTCAAGTAGCTTGTTCTACTGTCTTACTGCTCTGACAGTAAGTATTTTTTTTTTTCTGTGATGGTATCTAAACCTGCAGTGCTTCAGTTAAAACCCATTGCTTCAGGTCCTGTGTTGTGTAACAAGGGAAAAGAGTTGTTTATGGTCCCTATATTTGCTTCTTTATGGCAGCCTTTCAAATATTTGAAAGCTGCTATCACATATCCCAATAATTCCCTTTTCTCCAAACTGGAGATGTCTAGTTATCAACTTGTATGATTTGCTTTCTAATCCCCTTAATCTCTAACTATCTTGCTTCTGGACCTTCTCCAGTTTATCTACAGGCTTCATAAAATGTGGAGCCCAGAACTGCAAAAGTACTCTATGTGAGGTGTAACCAGCACTGAGTAGGGTAGTACTTGAATTTCCCATTTCTTACATAAAATATTCCTGTTAATGCAGCCCAAAATGTCATTGATTTTTCAATTTTGTTGTTATTTTTGTGTGTGAATGCCTCACATTGATGACTCATGTTGAGTCTCTGATCCACCATAATCACCACATCTTTCTCCTCAGCACTACTGCTTTGCTGATCACCTCTCATTTTAGCTATGCACTTGTCTTTTCTATCCTTTGTTCAGCACCATAAATAACCAGGGCATCATTTGAAAACAATGTGAGAATCTAATATAAAAAATCAATTAAAGTTAAAAGCCCCTACTCAGGATTGACTCAATGGCAAATCTTGCTGTTTACTTTTTTTTAACAATCAAGTTGCTTATGTGTGCGTCCATGAAGGGTTAATGAATTTTGGCAAAAGAGTCTCACTCCATATTAATATGATTCTTGCATGGAAGTACAGATGCCATGTATTTATTTGTACATTCTCTTTTCAGAAACAAATTAATGTATACCTCCTTTTGTTTTTTTCCTGCTGTGTACAATGTTCCTATTGTTAATTAGTTTATTTATTGTATGATGATAGAATTAATTATGTTCTTCATACAGCCTACTGTGGTCTGCTTTATTAATCATTTGAAAGCATGTTATTTAATTGATTATCTTTTGGAAGCCTGATGGAGTAGACATTTTAAGAAGTTATTTTTCTCTTATATTTTCATCTTCATTTCTCCTTGAGCTGACAAGGCTTTAATGAAATCCAGTTTCAGATTTCCTCCTTATTTTCTCTGCCTGACCTTTTATATTGGTAAATCATGTTTATTACAGAGCTCAACTTTTGCTACATATTAACTTTCAAAAGGTGCTTGCTGTGTATCATGCAGTTTTCTAATATTTAGATTTAACATGAGATACAATTTGTCTGTATAATGTACAGTGCTACTTTCTTTTAAATGAAACATAGTGAAAAGGTTGATCCAGGTCCTGAAATATTTAAAAAATACCATCAAAATTCAAAATCAGGTCATTACTGGAAAACTGCTGATCCTATTATAACAAGCCAGTCTAGTCAGCATGAAGATCTATCTGCTCATGGGAAGTTCAAAAGTCTCAACCAACCCTATCTCTGAGCGCACAGGTTTGTGGAGTGGTACGGAAGATGGAAAGCTTGTCAAAATAATATTTGTATCTCTGTTAAATCAACTCCCCCACCCCACCCTCAAAATACCCCAAAACCAAAAAAAAAACAACCAAACAAAAAATCCCAAGTTGCAGCAATGCTCACATGGGAGATAATTGTTGTTCTGAGCTAAGAGTGAAATCATGGATAATTATTCAGATGGATGAGTTTGGGATACGATGAAGATAGTATACTTGTTTACATGGAACAATTGCCCCTGGAGGCTGGGGGGGCATGGCAACCACCCACAGGCAGCAGCAATAGTATTAGCGGCAGGGGTGTGGCAGCAGCAGGGGCTAGTGAGCACCAACTGGTGGTCAGAAACTACCCTCAGATGCTGCTGGCAGTGTTGGCAGCAGCTAGTGGCAATTGGGGACCACCTGAAGATGCCACTGGTGGTGTCAGTGGCAAGGGGGGGCGTGTTAAGCGGTGACTGCCTGCAGGCACTACTGGCAGTGACGGTGGTGCTTTTTGCACGGGGCTCACTGCCAATCTCAGGGGGTGTATGCACCTGCATGCACCTTCTACATGTCCCCAATGCTTGTTTCCCTTGAAGAAGATAAACCAATGAAATAGTGAGATAGGTCTTTAACTAGTAGGTCCTTTTTCAGAATGTACTTACAGTAATTGAATTCCATTATCTTAAGGGACCTATCTGTCAATTATTCTTGTATGAAGATGTAATCCATTGGATGTTGTTCTATCACAAAATCCCCAGGAAAGGTATCATGGTCTTATTATTAAGCATTGCCTACATTAAACACATCCCTTTCTTGCAATCTCATAGTTAATGCTAGCAGGGATTTCTTAGTAGGAAATATTATTTTACTGGTAGTCATAGATATTTTTGAGAGTTCTTTTTTTAAACTTCCGAACTATATATGACGCTTACTATATATGGCTTTTTTCCTTTACTCTGCTAAAAGGCTTGTTGCTGGGCTAAGACACAGAAACACATTCCAGCTTGCACTTGGCATGTAATTCTGTTTTAATGTCTGGGTAGATAATGCCTTTCCATGGCTTATCTCCATAACAAAACTGTCCAGTGTGCCTTGCTAAAATTCTTATCACAGTAATTAATCTGTTGACTCATAAAACATGTTCACACTACTATTGGATAACAATGTTATTTTTCTTGAACAAAAGGAGGCTAACTTTACTTTAAAGTTCTCTTTTTGAAGGTTTAGCATTCATATCAGCATTTTCATTATGAAACTTTGAACTCAGTCTTAAAAATATTAAACATTTGACTGTCTAATTGCTGTTTGTTTTTATGGCTATAAAGATGTAGGCTCCACATCTACAAACCCTTATTTGTAGAGAAATGACCCAAGGAGTTAATTTCCACACAATAAATATATCAGTTCACTCCTTACTTCATCTCCAAAGCAGTAACTGAAAGAGGGAAAATCCAAGTGCTATAGCCCCCAACAGGGGATTCAGCCCCCACACAAGTGCTACAGCACCCCCAACAGGGGTTTCAGCCCCACAACAGGGGATTCAGGCTCCATACAAGGGCTACAGCCCCCCAACAGAGCTATGGCCCCCATACAAGGGGTACAGTCCCCCAACAGGGGCCAAATGGCCCCCACAGGAGCTACCCCCCTGCAAGGCCTACATGCCCCACCCCAGCCCCCCGATAGCTGCCCCACCTGACCCCATCCCCCACCAGGTGCTGCAGGCCCCCCCCGATGGCTGCCCCACCCAGCCTCACCCCCCAACTTGCACCCCTGGGCCCCATGGCTACCCTCACAACTGCATGCACCATCACTTAAAAAAAAAACAACAGAAAAAAAAAATGGAAGAAAAGCCTCTGCTTACCTTAGAAGCAAGGGTGGGGGGGGGCTTCGGGGCCTCCTGGCAGAGCCCCCCTGGACAGCACAAGACAGCAGGGGGGCAGGAGGGCCCAGGATGGGGATGATGGGGCTGTCCCTCTGCCCTGCCCTGTGTGGGTGGGCCCCCAGTCAGCCAGATGGCAGTTGGAGCTTCTGGTATGTGCTGGGTGTTTGGGTTTTTTTTGGGGGGGGGGGTTTAAACTAAGGAAGGGGTGGAAGAGCAGGGATTGGGGGCACTTGGGGGAATGTGGGGGATGGGGCCAGGCAGGGCAGGGGTTTGGGGCCTCGGACCTCAGGGGGGCTGGTGGGTGGAGGGGTCGGCCAGGGCAGGGGTCGAGGGCCTTGGGGGGATGTTGGGGGGGGTCAGGCAGAGCAGGGGTTAGGAGGGCTGGGGGAGTGGGTGGGGC
Source organism: Alligator mississippiensis (assembly GCF_030867095.1). Classification (NCBI taxonomy): domain Eukaryota; kingdom Metazoa; phylum Chordata; order Crocodylia; family Alligatoridae; genus Alligator; species Alligator mississippiensis. The sequence continues at coordinate 53,881,965 of NC_081825.1, read as the reverse complement.
CAACAGGGGTCCCCCCCCATGGTCCCCTCCCTGCTCCTCCAGCCCCCTGATCCCTTACTCACCGGCACTGGAGCCCTTGTGCTGAACACTTGGCCCGGCTGGCTGCGTTTTTCAGCCCCAAGGTGGGGGGCCAACCATAGAGACACTCTGGCAGCCAGAGCATCTCCATGGTGGACCTAGCCTCCAGGTGCCTCAGTGCTCCGCTTTTTTAAATTTTGATTTTTTTAGATGCCTGGATATCCAGGGGTCTAATTTTCTCCTTGCACTGCAAACTTGCAGCATGGGGAACATTTTTTCATTCCCACACATGCCTCTTACCCCACCTCAAAGGGGTTTGAGGCGGGGCAAGAGACACGTGTGTGCTCGTCTGGACACAGTCAACTGCTCTCGTTACTTGCTAAAATTGGAAACACTGAACTATGATCAAAGGTTTAATCTAAGTAGGAGATGATCAGTGAAGCTAGGTACAGACATTCAAAAAGACCAAGGAAGAATCAATCTAAGTTACATGGTTTTCTGTAAGGAGCACAGTTTAGATTGGTAGTGAACACAACACACATTCGCCCTTTGGTAAAAGACACAAATCTTAGACCAGGTTCTTCCATTTATAAACCCGTCTTTGTGTGCTAAAACTCTGTTCTATCATGGACATAGACTGGTTTTGTGTGCTAAACTTCTGAACTGTTACAGGTAGAGACTATTTTTTGATCACTTATACCAGTAAAAGTGTAATGACTGTACCTGGCCTGAATTTCTTGCTTTCAGCTGGTCTTCTCACCAGAGCAAAGCCTAGTAGTGACTTTAAATCCCTGCCCTCACTCTTGGGCCTAGTGGTGGTTTTAGAGTCACCAACTTTGTATTTTTTATGTCAGTAAATGTGGTCCATTGACCTACCATAAATGGGAGCACTCGTGCAATGAGAATAGTCAGCTTAGCATATTTCTTTTATTTGCCTTTTCCAGGTGGATTACTCTTCTTATGCTCAGAGCAAACCAAATTGCATATGCTCAAACCAGATTGTTTCTGTATTCTATGTTTTTTCGCTAAATAGTTATTAAAACTAGGAGTTTCATTAACTCTTCATTTTTGTCCTCTATTTGACAAACTTATTTATATATGGCTGTGCTTGTAAGTTCCATTAGAAATTGTTAGGTGGGTAAGTCATATTTTTCCAACATCTAGATCTGAATCTTGTGGGACTTATAGACCTATCTTTTAACATTGACTGGAAACCACATTCATTCCTGAAATATTTGCCAGCTTACAGCTGTAAACTTATTTTGTTACTACAAATGTTATTACATTGTTTTGCTATGGTACTCCACTATTTTAACACCTTCACATTGCCAAAACATTTCTATAGTCACCACAGATTTCTCAGTCTTTTCAGCATTTGTTCATAGCACTTAAATATATGCCTATTAGATGTAGTCCAAAGGTTTATGAAAGCTACATCTACTTTAATGCAAAATTGCTCCACGTGGGGGTATCTACAGGAGACGCTTTACCACGCAGTATAGCTAATTACTGCACAATAAGCACATGCTTCTACATATGCAGACGCTTACTACACAGTAATTGGCTCTAATTGCAAGTAAATTTCCTACCTGCAAATGCAAATAGCAAATTTACTTGAAATTAGTATCTGCGCAATAGCACACATGTAGATGCCGGACCAGGACTGAATGTGCTCTTGGTCAGCTGGGCAGCTGGAGGCATGAGATAGCTCCCTGAAAGCTACCTATTGCTGGGGTAGACTCCACCACTAGATCCTGGGTGGGGACAATGTTCCCTTGCCCTGGCAGCAAGGAGCTCTCAGCCCCTGCTTCACCATTGCAGGGTCTGGAGACTTTCATTTGGGAGATTCTTGTCTCCCAGCAACAGCAACAGCTGCACAGTTACAGGGCTGGTTCTGAGATCCAACATAAGATGGCGAGTGGGTAAGGTAACTAGTAGGGTGAAAGTGCTAGACTTTAGGAAAGCTGATCTCATTGCACTCAGGCGATTAGTCAAGGAAGCACTGCAGAGTAGGAGTTTTGATGGGATGGGTGCCCAAGAAGGGTGGCTGTGCCTAAAGGAAACGATCCTTTGGGCACAAAGCAAGACGATCTCCGAGCGAAGCAAAAGAGGGAAAGGGGCCAGGAGGCTTCCATGGCTGACCAGAGAAATCCAGGGCAGCCTAAGGGCCAAAAGGGGAGCACATAAAAAGTGGAAACAGGGTGAGATCACTAAAGATGAATATACCTCCTCTGCTCGTGCTTGTAGGGAGGCAGTTAGGCGGGCCAAAGCTACCATGGAGCTGAGGATGGCAACCCAAGTAAAGGACAACAAGAAATTTTTTTTAGATATATTGTGAGTAAAAGGAAGGCCCAGGGAGGAATAGGACCCCTGCTAAATGGGCAGAAACAATTGGTGACAGATAGGGGGGACAAGGCTGAACTCCTCAACGAGTTCTTTGCCTCAGTGTTACTAAGCGAGGGACACGACAAGTCTTTCACTGGGGTTGTAGAGAGGCAGCAGCAAGGCACCAGACTTCCATGCGTAGACCCTGAGATGGTGCAGAGTCACTTGGAAGAACTGGATGCCTTTAAGTCGGCAGGCCCGGATGGGCTCCATCCGAGGGTGCTGAAGGCACTGGCCGATGTCATTGCAGAGCCACTGGCGGGAATATTCGAATGCTTGTGGCGCATGGGCCAAGTCCCGGAGGACTGGAAAAGGGCTAACGTGGTCCCCATTTTCAAAAAGGGGAGTTAGGAGGACCCGGACAACTATAGGCCGGTCAGTCTCACCTCCATCCTTGGTAAAGTATTTGAAAAAATTATCAAGGCTCACATTTGTGAGAGCCCGGCAGGACAAATTATGCTAAGGGGAAACCAGCATGGGTTTGTGGCGGGCAGATCGTGCCTGACCAACCTAGTCTCTTTCTATGACCAGATTACGAAATGCCTGGACACAGGAGGAGGGGTGGATGTCGTATACTTAGACTTCAGGAAGGCCTTCGATACGGTATCCCACCCCATACTGGTGAACAAGTTAAGAGGCTGTGATGTGGATGACTGCACAGTCCGGTGGGTGGCGAATTGGCTGGAGGGTCGCACCCAAAGAGTCGTGGTGTATGGGTCGGTCTCGACCTGGAAGGGTGTGGGCAGTGGGGTCCTGCAGGGTTCGGTCCTTGGACTGATACTCTTTAATGTCTTCATCAGTGACTTGGACGTGGGAGTGAAATGTACTCTGTCCAAGTTTGCAGATGACACAAAGCTATGGGGAGAAGTGGACATGCCGGAGGGCAGGGAACAGCTGCAGGCAGACCTGGATAGGTTGGACAAGTGGGCAGAAAACAACAGGATGCAGTTCAACAAGGAGAAATGCAAAGTGCTGCACCTAGGGAGGAAAAATGTCCAGCACACCTACAGCCTAGGGAATGACCTGCTGGGTGGCACAGAGGTGGAAAGGGATCTTGGAGTCCTAGTGGACTCCAAGATGAACATGAGCCGGCAGTGTGACGAAGCCATCAGAAAAGCCAATGGCACTTTATCATGCATCAGCAGATGCATGACGAATAGGTCCAGGGAGGTGATACTTCCCCTCTATCGGGCGCTGGTCAGACCGCACTTGGAGTACTGCGTGCAATTCTGGGTGCCACACTTCAAGAAGGATGCGGATAACCTGGAGAGGGTCCAGAGAAGGGCAACTCGTATGGTCAAGGGCCTGCAGACCAAGCCCTATGAGGAGAGACTAGAGAAACTGGACCTTTTCAGCCTCCGCAAGAGAAGGTTGAGAGGCGACCTTGTAGCTGCCTATAAGTTCCTCACGGGGGCACAGAAGGGAATTGGTGAGGATTTATTCACCAAGGCGCCCCCGGGGGTTACAAGAAACAATGGCCATAAGCTAGTAGAGAGCAGATTTAGACTGGACATAAGGAAGAACTTCTTCACAGTTCGAGTGGCCAAGGTCTGGAACGGGCTCCCGAGGGAGGTGGTGCTCTCCCCTACCCTGGGGGTCTTCAAGAGGAGGTTAGACGAGTATCTAGCTGGGGTCATCTAGACCCAGCACTCTTTCCTGCTTATGCAGGGGGTCGGACTTGATGATCTATTGAGGTCCCTTCTGACCCTAACATCTATGATTCTATGAATCTATGAATCCCTTTATAAGGATCATAAGGATCCAGCCCATGATGGTGGAGCGGGGACTGGGAACTCCCTGCTGCTGGGGCAGAGGGACATTGTCCCTGCCCAGGCTTTGGTGGGGAGCCCACTCCAGCAACAGGCAACTCCCAGGGCAGGGAGCAATGTCCCAGCCCCTGCCAGGAGACAGCTGTCTCCTGGCCCCTGGGCTAAAACCCAGGGGGAGGCTAGAGCTCCCACTGGCTGCTGCAGGAGCCAGTTGTAGGGCCTCAGGAAGCAGGAGCAGCGTGCTGCCAGGAGCAGCAAATCTGTATGTGTAGACATGTGCCCAAGAGAGTTTATTCTCAAGTAGTTAATTTGAGAGTAAACTGTTCCTAGATTATTTGCACATATAGATGTGCCCAGTGTTCATGAGTTTGGAAATTTAGGCTTTTTTTTGCCCTGATGCATTTCATGTATTTTAAATAAGTGTTTTTTTTCTGATTTTATAGAAAATAATTTATATCCAAACACTGGTATCTTTTGTGCCATAGGAGTGATTAATAGGCATCTTAGCTGGTTTTCATAGATCATTCTTTCAACTTGGTTTTGCAATATGGTTTCAGAGAAACAAATATTGACAATGGAGATAATTGTATTTTCATGTATTCAACATTTATGAAGCATCTTTTACTAAACGGTCCAAATATTCTACAGATCCAAGTTTTAATCAGTTTCACAAGTATACAAGTCTCCTTTTTGATAATAATTACACTTTTGCAGCTATTGATGTTGTCTTTCCTAGATGGCATTCTCCATTTCTGTTTCCATGATTTCCAAGATATGCCTGAGGTCCTATACACTGCAAGGGAGAGTTAGGAACCTCAGAGTAGCACTCGTAACAGTCAGCAATCTGAGAAGGGATCAACCTATCTACCAGGAAATTCTGAAGAATTGGCACATTCTCCTTAAATTACAATGAAGTATAAGTTTTGACATCTAACTCTGGGCTGCAGAGAGACACCTTTTTCAGATCAGAATTCACAATCCTCTCAGATATCTAAATCAGCCCTTTCAAAAGGGAGGAGTCATCCTTTTGACATATCTACACATCGCCCTACATTGTTGTAGCAATGCACTGTGTCACCAAACGACATACAACAGTGATGTAGCTCACATGAGTCTACATGTGATTGGCAGCTACTTCACCATAGCAGCATGTTCCCCTGTTTTAGCATGCTGCTACGGTAAAGTAGCAGAAATATCTAACCATGCACCATGTTCATGGCATAGTTCAGGCTGTTACTGTGCCATGCTTTAGCACTTCAAAAAGGATGTACTAAAGCACAGCAATGTGTAGACGCGCCTTTTTCGCATAATATCCAAGTGGTAAAAACACTCATTTAGCTGGTAGGAGACCTAATCTGAGACAATCCACACCCCTCAATACACACATACACTTGCTCAACTCCTAGTAGAGTATCGTATAGCTGGTTTCAGACTTCCCCATGAAACTGTGCCACTTTGCAAAAAAAAAAAAAAAGAAAAGAATTCAAGATTCATTGGGGCAGACAGTAAAGTATGGCTCTCTAGCCTATTGTTTAGAGCACTCACCTGTGAAGGAGACTTGATCTAGAATAGTCCTTTCTGAAGGACTATTTATGCATTTTTTTCCAATGACAGTATAATGAAAAATGCATAAAGCACCATAAGTGGTTTTGAATGAAAGTCATTGTGCTCACTCTTGTCAGAATCTATACAGGATACTGCTAGCATGTGCTCACTCTTGTCAAAATCCATAGAGCATACTACTAGCATGTTTACTGGATCAAGCTCCTAGATTTTAGGCAGAAGAGTATCCTAATCAGCTTTATGTTTCTTGAGCTGAGTGGCATCTTAGACTTGCCAAGAAAATGGCAGTTTTGGACATGCACAGGAGCTGAACTTTAGGAACCCAGGCATTTTACTGGTTAAGTTTCTGTGGCTCAGCTATCTACCAGGTTAGTTGAGGTGTTGAAGATGGTGCTCTTGAACTTAGCTAAAAGCTACATAAATTTCACTAAAATCCTTTTTGTTGGCTTTGACTCGAATCCCAAATTCTTCTTTAATGGCTGTCACAATTGTTTTCTAAAGTATTATTTCACTTTGAGTGAGATTTCTCAATAAAATTAAATTCACATGGACTAACCATCTATTCCCTCAGAATTTAGTGGATTTCTGCATGGAAGTAGGGGTCAACTCATACAGATCCAAGTTTGAAATTGTGATTAGGCTCTAAGGTTGTGAGGTAATTATCTAGGATGATTTTGTCTGCTACTGGATGTATGAACTTCCATTTCTGTAGTATCTTTTTCCATCCCACCACCTGTAACTAAAGTTTCAAGCTCTTACAATGTCTATGTATCACAGCTTTGTAAAACAAGATGATCAGTGATTAAAACAACAACATATTGACTGCATGTTAATTGAGTCATTTCTAACAAAAGTCCTGCTGTGATGGGCCAAACATGATGTGGATGGATGATATGCGGATGCTTAAGCAGTTCTTATATGGTGAACTAGACTGTGAGACAAGGAAGTGTGCTTGCCCAAGAAAGTATTTAAAGGACAACATAAATGTATGCTTCATAAAGTCAGTATGCTGTGATATCTTTTATTAGACCAACTAGACCATTGCAATTTTTTTTTCTTTATTTGCAAACTTTTGGGCACATGCACCCTTCCTCAGGCATAGGAGAATGCAAAGATTGTAAAATTTCTCCCAGGTAGAATGAAAATGAAAACTCCATCCTTCAACTCTCCTGTGAAACATGAATTTTCATTTTTACCTGGGAGAAATTTTACAATCTTTGCATTCTCCTATGCCTGAGGAAGGGTGCATGTGCCCAAAAGTTTGCAAATAAAGAAAAAAAAAATGCAATGGTCTAGTTGGTCTAATAAAAGATATCACTTCTAGCATACTGACTGCTTGTATTCTTAGATCAATGTGGCTACCATACCACCTTTATTCTTGCTTTATAAAGTGTAACCTTCCACCGAACTCTTTTTGAATTCTTAATTATAAGTAGGTAGCAATGAAGTGTAAAGTTGAAAGAAGGTAGAGGTTTTTCTGAATAATAGGAGTGCCCATTCGGGAAGTAAAGAAAACAAGATGAAGATTTCAGTAGCAGCAGACTGACTTATATGCTGACTGGTGCTGTAAATTTTGTGGGAAAAGTTGTTTGTCAGGCATAGTCCTGGACAGCCATTAGCACACCAGTGAGCTTGACTCATCTACTTCTACTCTTGCACTCCCATCTTTGATTATGAAGGATTTATGACAAAATGTCACTGTACACAATTATATTATTGTCACAGTCTTGCAGAGTTATTTTTATTTGGAGCACGATTTCTGGCTTTCCGTTATTTTTTCTCCGCATATTTTGTGACTCTATAAATTTATTAGTAGATCTTTCCTTTGCTTTCATATTAGAAGGAATCCAAATGAGTTGGGTTTCTTTTTTGTTGACAGGCAATTCATATAACAGCAGCATGCCATCATTTACCAGCTGTCTGTGCATTTTACAGACACTTGCTTTGTTCTCTACTATGTTGGTCTACCTTGCTACCTCATCTGGAATTGGTGATGGTATTCCACAATCCATGCAGGTGTCTGCTGATTGCCATTTTTGGAGGGAAGCCATCAGCCAATATTTAATTACTAATTCAGGCATATCATCATCACATTCATTATAGAATATAACAGTGTAATGTGGCTAAATAACAAAATGCCATTTAATTGTTGCCAGAGATTTACAATGATGTGTACATGATAGTATTTTTGGCAGAAATATTTGCTCTCATAGTCCCTTTTTTTTCTCATGCTGTGTTCTGTCTCCAATAAAAAATTGGCTATCTACAAAGATTTTCTTCTGTTTTTCTTGAGGTAAATTGAAATTAGAAGAGAAAAGACTCAATCCTCCCCTAGTAATATCATAGATCAACATTTAAAAACATAGCCTTATCTGTGTGTACTCCAGTTTGCATGTACAGTTTTTTAAAGTAACATTTTGGTATAGAAGTGTTACAATCTGAATGTGCAGATATGCCCATGTAAACAGAGGTCAAAAGAGAGTTGTTTAGAGGATATTGTGCAAAAAATGCATATCCTTGTGATGTTCCTGTGCAACAATTCTTTTGCATAAAGTGGAAACCAGTTTGTGAACACCTTAACAATTAGGACATATTTGGATTGCAGTATCTACAGAAAGATGAGAGATGTCTCTTGTAAGTAAATAACAGAAACCTGGCTCCAGGACAACCACCGATATCAGACAAAATATCAATAAGATGAATCAAATGATTTTAAACTAATAAAGCCACATCCCTCAACTAAGGAACAGAAAATATTTTAGAATAGTTTATCTAAAAGGTTATTTTTTCTGGCCTGGGTTTTTTTTTAAATGCCATTTTGTGGGCATTTTATGCTTTACTACTGAAGCAAAGGTACAATACAATAGTGAAGTATCAACTATCCCTAAACTGGCATTTCAGAACTCATTTTAAACACTTGGCAATTTTCTGACGAACATATCTACAAGATCAATACAAGGTACTTTAACTTCTACAAGTCAGAGTTTTTATGGTTCATATTTTTATTTTCTTTTATATGAAGACTCTTAGGCAAACTCCTGTTGGAGTCTTCAGCTTAAAAACTACAAGAACATAATAAAATTCAGGCTTGGTGCAGATTGATCTATAGTCATCATACGTGGTTACATTTTTGGGGACAAACAGTTGAAAGGATTTATCAGCTTTGGATGACTAAAATGAGGTCAGCATACCTTCTCAATTTAATGAAATGTAGTTTTCTGGCATAATGGTCCAAGGAATAGCATGGACAAATAACAGGCAGACTGAGGAAGCAGTAAAAGGGAGTCCCTTATGAAAAATATAGTATCATTGTTATTACATATCACATTGGTGATGTTCAAGGCATAATATCTATATGTGGCCCTATGGCTTTTTAAATAAAATACATTATACAATAGCAGTGATGTCTAACTGATTGCTTTTCTCTTTGGGATGATGGTGGTCTCAACAATTCTGCTTACCCCACCCCAGAGATTAGACAGACACATTTTATCTGCTCCTTCCTAATTGTTCAGATTTCTTTCCCTTTTTCTTCCCTTATACCCCTTTGCACTCTCTTTTCTCTAATTTTTCACCCAGTTCCTCTCTCTTGCCCCCTTTTTCTTCTCCTCAACCTCCTTTAATTTTCTTCCAACCTCTCAGTCCTTTTCTTCTTCTCTGGTCCTCTCACTTACCTTTCCCCTGATCTATTCATATCCTGTGTCTCTTGGAACACTGTTTCTCCATGCTATAGCCCTATGACCTGGTTTTCCCTGATCATTGCTCCCTCTGGCTGGTACTATTCATGCTCAAGCAAATGGAGTATAGGGACAGTTAAAAAGAATCTGACTCTAGAAGTCTTCTCTGTTGTTTTACATAACAGGGTCTTTCTCTGTGTCTTAGAGAACTATACAGGGAGTGACAGCACACTCCCCAAGAGACTGTTGATAAAGATCAATCCCTGATAATGGATCAGAGGATCCAGCCTTCAAGCCCTAGAGGATCTGTTCTCCTTATTTACTCCATGTACGTGGAACAGTGAAAGAGGCTGAAGAACCTTCCTGCTTACTGATAGTGCTGAGAGACTGATATTCGTACCTATAAACAAATGTTACCTTCACGCTACATCTTACAAGGCATAAACCTTGAAGATACAGAGAGAAGTAAGAGAAGGGACTTATCTTACATTAATAGGAATTCAGCTACATACAGCTAAATTGCTATGTTACTTATGTCTTTATTTTGACAGGCTCCTGTAGTACATTGGTGTTTTTGAGCTAACCACAGTCCTTTTTTCAGCCATGATATTTTTCTCTATTTTCTCATTTATAACCTCCTACAACTTAACACCAGAAGTACTGGACTAATGTAATAAAAAAGGTAAGTATTACTGATTCAGGAAGTTCTCTCACTATAGAAGAATGTCATTTAAAAAAACAATGCATAGCAGTTAAAAACTCCATATGTATTTTGCTCCTAAACATGTTTTTTAGTAGGTGATTTTTATAACATTGCTATATGTACCTATTAACTGTTGCATATTAAAATTATTCACTTTTATGATATAATTCCATTACAATTTCTACTATTTTGGTGCTATTATTTGGTGAGATGCAGTCCTGGAATTATGTATTTAGGGAATGCTAATTTGGTGTTTTTTGCTCGTATCTAGACATCACTCCATCACCAGTATAGGTTTTCATGGTGGTGTTCTGGCTGCGAGGAGGATGGCTACCAAACTATTCCAAGGCTTGTGTGCATACACATGGACTCATTAGCATGCACGTGGGTATGTACAAAAGCTCATATATGCCTTGCTATACTTTTCTTATACCCTTTTGCACCTTTTCTTCTCTAGTCTTTCACCCAGCTCTGATCCCTTGCCCCCTTTTTCTTCTCCCCAACCTTCTTTAATTTTCTTCCAACCTCTCAGTCCTTTCCTTCTTCTGCAAGCCAAGCTGATGGTCAGATCAGTCTTGGACCTCTTTGCCCAGATATATACAAGCCTTCACCTCAGGGCCAATTTTCCTTTCTGATCACTGTTCCTTGCTCCTTCCTGCCTTATTACAGGTATTCTTAAGGCTTAACCCACAGCAAAACTCCAAGGGCCGAGCGTAAACAGTTTGAGAGACAAAAATATTCACAGGTTTGCTTGAACCAAAACATCATGTCTTCTCATCTAGAAAGCAGTTGTTGCTGTTGCAATTATACAGTAATGATAAATGCCACAAAATTCAGTGGAACGTTTCTCATGGTAAAAATGTGCATCTTTGCCTGGTTACTCTAAAGTTGCACGTGGCTTTGGTGCCTGTATTTCACAGCATATGTCATATCATGTAATATGACATAACCTGATCAGTGACATTTTGTGAGTCATTCAGACACTGTATAGTTCATCTCCTAGGATGAGAGATTTCTATTGATAAATAAGTGTGATATTTTCATGACCATCATATAAGTTGATGGAGTTATTTCCAGTGTCATTGCTAACAAATTACTGCATTGGAAGGAAACTATTTGCACTTAAACCTACAAAGCACAGTTCAAGTTGCAGGGGGAAATGTCATAGCAAGAGGATGAAATGGTATGGCTACAGAAACAGAGCTGTGATCAATATGCATATTTTAAAAAGGGAGTTTTCGTCGTGTGACTTCAGTGAATGAAAATGGCAGTCAGAAAAGCAAGGAACTGGAAAAAATACAATTTTCCACTCCTTGAGGGAGCTGACCCTAGCAATGGTATATTTTTAAGTTCCGTTTTCATGTGCAGTCAATATTCTTACATGAACAGTTTTTTTCCAGGATCTGAGTGACACCTAGCTTCCACAAAAGGCATTTAGGCCACAAATTTACCATTCCTGGCCCTTGAATATGCTACGTTATATGCTGTGTACCTTACCCACTCTGCCCCCTACCCCCCACCAAAAAGAAATATCAGAAGTAATTTAATTATATTTGTAAAGTGCCAGAGACTCTTTTATTAGTATTGGTGAGTAACAGTGTCAGCTGTCCTGCCACTGGGACTATGGGAAGGATATGACTACACTGCTCCTAGTCAAGGGGATAGCATGTATGAAGTGGTGCTTATTGAGAGTGTTGCTACTGGTCAAAGTCAGTATGCAGGCTACGTGTGTACTAAAATGTGGTAGGAAAAGTGACAGACCAGCAAATGTGAAACACAGAGTAGCAGAGTTTCAGTTTCAGCTTCAGTGGAAGGCTCATAAAAAAACAAAAGTGATAATCAGTGGAGTAAATTAGGACGTTTTACCAAGAGGCAAGGCCAACTTGATTGATATGTAGGTTCATCACTATGGAAAATGGATCAGAAGAAAAACTTGCCATCTTAACAAAGTTAGAACATGTAATAGTATAATATAGTAACAGTCAATACAGAGATGAAAACATGATGTAACCATGGCCCCTGGAAGACTTTACATTTATCATGCATTATATGTATCACAGAACAAGTCATAAACATACCAGATATCTTGTCATGCCTTATATGCAGGAATCATGTGACAAATCATAACATGCCAGATATTAAGCCATTTATCATTGAAACAGCAACATCTTTGTACCATGGAAATATCCTGCAATAATTTTAATGTGTACTGGCATGCGGTACTGGCATCTTATGATTTGTCATACGATATTTGCTTATAAATTGTGACAAATGGAACATCTGCCAGGGTCCGTGAGTACAGCAACTATAGTATAAGCCAGAAAGCATATTGAATACTGGCCAAGATGATTAAGACAAAGACTTAATATATACTGTCTGTTGTTTGAGCTGTATACCCTGGGGAGAAAAGGAGTCGAGATTGATTATACCAGAGGGAGAATGATTCCAGACTAGCAGGTAAGGCAGTCTCTTTGTAAGGGAAAGCCAGTTTTTAGTTCCTGCTCCCAGGATCATTTCTTTATTTTATGCAATGATTATTGTATGTTAAATGTAGAAATGCTCACTGGAAGACGGACTGGAGCTCAGGTGAGTACCTTAGTCACCTCTGGATGTCTGAAGTTGTCATCTTCAGAAGTACATTTCCTTTTATTCTCTTTCTCTCATTCACAATGAATCTTGATTTTTTTCTGCCCAGTGTTTAAAGCTGAAGCAGGGTTAGAGGGGTGGGGGGTGGAAAGTGTCTTCTGCCATATAACAGGCTATACATGATGGTTGGTGCCTCTCCAGTGACAGGAGAGAGCTGAACTCAGGTCTCACATCTTGGGTGTGGCTAATATATAAAATGAAGTATCAGCACTCTCTCCTGCAGCTGCCACCATATTTTGTAAAAGCTAGTTAGTGTGTGCATTAGGCATGCTCTAAAAATTCCCACTGCATTATTCCTCTCAAGGGACATAAGCAAAGGAATATCTAGTTTCTAGATCCTGACTGGGTTTAGTCATAAATAAAATGCTAAAATGCCCCACAATGTCAAGGCTGGGGCATTTCTCTAGAGAAAGGTGTTTGAAGAACTTTGTGGTCAGGGCTGGATTATGTCTTTAGCAGGGCCTAGTCAAAGAAACTCATGGGCCTAGGCCATTAAGACCCTCCTCTTCACCCTGGCACTGCCACCCTCAGGGAGCCCAACACATTTCAAAGAGGGAGGAGTGGAGGTGGGAGATGTGTGTGGGGAGCTGGGGGTTTTGAGGGTATGTGGCTGTGTGTGGGTGGGGGGCAATAGGGTATGTTGGGGTATATATGTGGGAAGAGTGTTGTGGGGGCAGGTAAGGATGTGTGGGGTGTGAGGGATGGGGGGGTCTGGAGATCCCCCCACACTCCCTCCCATGGTACACAGCTCTCACGATACTAGTTGTCTGGCAGGCACAGATGCCCTACCATTTGTGGCTCCATCCAGCACTGCATGGGGGTGGCAAAGAGCACAGCCCCACTGGCCGCCGCTCTCACCAGGCTCCGTGCACCCCACGTGCAACTCTGTAGTCCTGGGGGAAGTGCTGCAGGCTGGAGCCAGCTGCCTTCCCTTCACCCTGCTTCCTAGGATCTGCAGGCGTGAGCAGGGAAAGCAGCCAGCTCTGGGCTTTCACCAGTAGCGCAGAGCTGTATATGCACTGTGTGAGCCTGGCACAAGAGACACAGCTGGCAGGACAGTGCCCCTCACTCCCACTGTGCAGCACTGGCTGGAGTTGTGCCCAGGCCTGTGTGGGCCACGAGTGCCCTGAGGGTCCCTGCTGCCAGTACCAGGATCTGTGCTCCATGGGGGAAGTATGTAGGGAGGCCCCCAAACCTCCCCCCCCTCCCTCACACCCACACCCTGCCCCCCCCCCAGCTTCATGCTCCTGCCCCTCCAGACGCAGGCTCCACAGCCCTACCCATCTGCAGCCCCCTGCCCTCAGTGATGTACTGTGGGTCTTCAGCTCCTGGGGCCAATGTTTGCATTTGCGCCCCCTCCCCCCCCCCGTTCCTTCTCATAGCAATACTTAAAGTCATGTCCTGTGATAAGAACTCTGAAGGGCCCCACCTGGGGGCTATGGCCCCCTCCTGCCACCACTGCCCCAGCCCTGTCCTCTCCCTGCCTAGTGCCTGGAGTGAGCCAGATGCTGGAAAAGGCAAGTAAGTCCCTGGAGTGGCAGCAAAGGAGCCCTGCCCGAATCTGCGTGCTGCCCAGGTTGGGTCCTTCCACAACCCTGGTGGAGGGGAGGGGAAGGGAAGAGAGATGAACGGGGTCATTCACGTCACTGCTGTGGAGGGCAAGCCTGGGCCCCCCACATCTCAGGGCCCTAGGCACGTGGCTAGTATGCCTATGTGTTAATCCGTCCCTGTTTGTGGTAATAGAGTAAACTGCCTTTCGGCTTAGTTGTCTTAAGGTTTAGGAAGCAGCTGAGCAAGTGTTTCCTAGATTGCAATTTTAGATTGGATACCTTAATTGTACCAAAGACTCAAGATGGATGCCTAAATCCTTGTTTGAATCTGGCTCTCAGCCTCAAGCAGCAAAGAACTGTAGTGTTCTCAGCTGGAGATAATTGTTCAACAAAGAAGTAAACACCTGTCAGCATAAAAAGGGGGAAATTGTAAAGCCTGTCTATTGGCTTGGGGTTAAGCTGAAATAGGAGTAATAGTGTCTGTGGTGATGTCTCTTCTGCAGAATTAATGCTGTTTTTATAAATCTAAATTGAGAAAATTTGCAACCCAGCTGCTCTAACATCTGAGTAGCACCAAGTGATTGTTTAAGCAGCTGAACTGTAGTTATAGGCTATATCCCCTGAAGGGCTGGTGTATTTCAGTTGAAAAGCACACCACACTTGAATTAAAGGAGTTTTATATAATTCTGTGGTGGAGTGAATAAAGTTACAAATTATACCTCTCTGGGTTTTGCCTCTAAATTGTTTAGCTGTCTATATATTTTTTAGCAGTTCATTATATTGGTGTTGTCCTGAATCATAATGCTATTATTCAAACCTTAAGTTTGTAACTAGGTCTGAATTTGTGAGTTGGGTACATCATTTGCTTCAGTCCAGAAATGTCTTTCAGCTGGTCTCAGTTAGCTTTTGCTACAGGCATTCCCTGAACAAGGTTTATTAGGAAGTCTAATACATATGATTTTAAAATGCATATGATTTTAAACTACCACCATTTAGCATTACCAGACTCCACCATCTCATGATTATTAAACTTTAAATAGATGAAACCCTGCAGTTATTTTGTATCTCAAGGCTGGAGGGATGAAAAACCTGCAAAAATGTACAGATAGTGTGAAATATAAAACTACACAGTTTCATGAGTTTCACCCACTTATGAAATCTTGAACTTCATTCAACTATTCATGAACATGTAAAAGATGTTTTTGATAGCGGGAGTAGAGGAATTTGAATTCCCTCTGTAGGACAGAATAGGAAAAATCAAGTATTACTTCCTCTCAAAAACAGCTGCTTTATGAATAAGCTTTTGTTGAGTAACTAAGTGAGGGCAACTGAATGATCTTCTCACCCTTTTATGCTATGTTATACTGTTGCACAGTATTTCATACATAAAAGTATGGGGAAACATTACAGACATAAGAAGGAGCCCATTTTTAATACATTGCTATCTAGACTAAATTAAAGTCTTTGTCCAGTTCCTAATATGAATAAATGTTCCTGATGAATAGGTGCCTGGCTAGCAATCACACAGAAAGACAGTGTAGATATTAACACTGAACTATTCTATTAAGCCTGAAAGTCGTACCTTCAGAAAAAGGTTAATTTGCCTGTTGTGATCCAGGACTCATCATTTTTTAACTGCATCTTATGAATAATTATGCTACTGGATAATTTTATAGTATTACTGGGCGTGTGTAGATTAAATGGGGGCCCTAAATGGAAGCAAGGGGTTTTAAAAAACACCGCTTCAGTTTAGGGCCAGTTAAACCCCCATGTTATGCACAGAACCCGCTGACTTACCTGCTTCTTCGGCGGGGAGGGGAGGGCAAGCTGCCAGCTGACAGAGTGGTCCCTGGGCTGCAGGGGGGCTGGTGCTTCCCTCCATAGCAGCGGTGGCCCCCCCAAGGTGGCACCCGCCTGCAGGCACCTGGCTCGGGTGGTCCTGGGGGGCACTGCAACCACAGACAAAAGCACCAGGCCCACGCGCAGCTTAGGCAGGCAGGCTCCAGGGGGCAAAAAAAAAAAAAAAGATCAGGCTTGTTGCTTTTCTTGGGCAGCGTTTGCTTTACCAGGCTGCTGCCAGGCTTCCTGCAGAGCTGCACGGAGCCCAATGCTTTGCTCTCCAGCTGTAGGGGCAGCAAAGTAAAACTCCTCAAAGGCGTTTTAGTTTGCTGTGTTGCAAGTATTTAAGGCACATTATGCCGCTTAATTTCCCACAGCAGCTGGAATTAATGCGCAATACACCACCGAAGCGTGCAAACACTGACACCAGACCATTAAAGCGGTGCAAAAGCATTTAGCTCACTTTAAAGTGTTGTGCACACACACCCCTCAGCACAAACAGCCACTGAAATTTGGTGCGAAGATAATCATGAGTAGGATATCAAAATCTCTAGTTATAAGCTGTTCAGGGAGGATATAGTGGCAGAAAAGGTGGGCTGGTAGTCTACATTAGATACCATTTTGTTGTCATTTGGAACGTGATAGCTCAGAAGTGCAAAATCTTGAATGCATATGGCAAATGTGGAATCAGAACTCGTGGTAGAGGTGATATCTTTTTTTAGAGATAGCACCTCCTTTGTAAAAGATATCACCTCTACCACAAGTTCTTATTCCTTTTGCCTCTACACCAATATGGCTACAACCTAGATACCTAACGTGGAAAATGTGGTAATTAAGAAGGCCAAGGAAGAGATATCAGGGAGAGTCTATAGAAAAATAGAGGACAAGATAAGTTACTGGGGGTTTTAATGTGAAAACATGCTGGAGGTCTCATGCAGCCAGTAATAACAACACGGTAGAGTTTCTAAAAAAATATTGATGATGATTTTATCATACAAAAGTGAAAGCACTAATTTGGGGGCAAATTTCAAAGGCTACAAATAAATGAATTACTATGCTATAAGTTGGCAGTTACTTATAACTAGGGAATGTGAGCTCATTACATTACTTTTGAACAAAGGACAGTCTTGCCCCCCACTTGCTTCAAAAGGCTAAAATTTCCTGAAGATGAGGAAAATTTACTAATAGGAAAAATTGGATAAGAAAACTGAATGACAATTACGAGTTCTTTAAAAACAGTTTATTAGATGGCATGAAATCAATAATTCCACAAAACAACAGCTTTGGCTAAAAGCCCATTCTGGTTCAGTGACAAAGTGAAGGCAGCAATTAGAAATAAGAAAGGAATACTTAACAAACAGAAGGAAGCGCAATAAGTAAGAAGTTATGGATTAGAATAATTGAAGTCTGAAAAACAGATAAAGGAAGCAAAGGATTTCATGGCTGGCAAAGCTAAGAAAAAGTCTTTAGAATAGTATAGGCTTGCCATTAAATGCAATGTATTCTGTACACTACATGTACAATTATAATGTATTACATTACAATCTGCTAGTACATGTTAGAATGATTAATGCTGCAGAAGATGGAGAATTATGGATACATATTTCGGTTCTATATTTGGAAAAAAGTAGGATGATGTATCACTATGAAAAGAATATGTCAAAGTATTTCCAGTCCATTACTGACTGAGAAGGATGCTAAAAATCTTTAGGGGTAAATAGTTTTAAGTCAGCTGGTCCAGGTGACATATACCCAAAAGTTCTGAAAAAATAGCTGACTCCTACCCTGATTAAGTTAAGTTTTAATAAACTTTGGAATAACAGGGAAATTTTAAAAGGCTATAAGAACTTAATGTTTGTCAGTATTAAAAAAGGCAAATATAGGCCAGTTAGCCTAACATCAGTTCTGGGCAAAATAAGTGGACAAGTTGATGACATTCAGCTACTTAGATTTAAATAATAGGAAAATTATAGTGCCAGAGGTGATATGGAAAATTTGTCTTGTTGAAAAATACTTCAATTCATTCTTTGATAAAAATACAGTTTTGGTTAATGAAAGTATTTGCATAAGGCATTTGATGTATTGAGAGAAGATTAGCAACATTATGATTAAAAAATTACCACTAAAAATCACAAGAACACATCTTAATGGAATAGGAATTACTTAACATGCATATCTCAACAGGCAAATATTCAACATTTCCATCAATGATCTGGAAGTAAATGTAAAATTGCTGCTGATAAAATTTGTGGATGACACACAGAATGATGAAATGGCAAATAATGATGGGGCAGGGTAGTCACACAGAGCTATCTGGATCATATGATAATCTGGGCTCATTTAAACATATATGTTTTAATACAGACAAACGCATATTTGTGCATCTAGAATGAGGAAGGCACGTTGTAACTACAGAATGGCTTACTCTATCTGCAAGGAAGTTTTTCTGAAAACAAGTTAAGAGTCATAGTAGACAAGTCACTGAATGAGAAACTGAGCTTTCACTGTGATATTGTGGTAAAAAGGGCTAAAATAATCCTTGAATGTATAAACTCAAGTAGCAAGAAAGTAGGTATCAAGAGGGGATTTTGAGAGTCTGGTGCTAAAATACTCTGTACAGTTCTGAAAATCCTTTGAAAAAGGATGTAAAAATGTGGATTGTGAGCAGAAAAGAGCCACAAAAATTATTCATGTACTAAAGAAAAAGCCTGACATTGAAAGACTTAAAGAGCTCAGTCTGTTTAGTTTACCAGAAAGAAGACTGACAGATGACTTGATTATTATGTATAAGTACCTTCAACAGGATATTATATCAGGTACTTAAGGGTTATTTAGTGTAGCTAACAAATGCATAACATGAGTTATAATATCTGAAAGCTGAAGCCAGAACAATTAAAATTGGAAAATATAGAGAAAATTAAACAAGTATGATTAATTATTGTAACAAACCCCCAAAGAAAAAAGGTGGATTATCTCCTAAGGTCTTCAAATAACAACTGGATGCTTTCTTTAGCCAAGCACAAGGTTTTTTAAAACATATTTAATGTGTTGATTTAGAGATCCAAGAGGAAATTATATGGCCAATATCATACAGAAGAGGTAGATCTAGATGTTTCCTTCTTGCCTTAAATTCTTTAAACCTATAAATTAAAAGGACCTCATTGACCAGAGCTCTCAAACTTGCACATTTTACAAACATAGTATCAACTTTAAAAAGAAAAGAAAATGATGACCTACAGAAAATGGAGATGATGTTTACAACTAACAACTTTTGCATCTTGGGCAAAACCCTGCCGGAGTGTGCATATAGGGGAAATGGTGAGTGTTGGTGACTCAAAAGACTCTGCTTCTGTGCTTCTGCTGCCACACCACTGTGTGCTACTTCTGTGGTACAGGGCTGCTGCTCCTGCTGTAAAGACATTCCAATGGGTTGCCATTCCTGTGCCTCTTTAAATCAGTGGTCAGGGCTGGTGCCTCACTCGCCTACCCCTATTACACTACTGAACTGGTATAATATATTAGCAATTGGCCCAATACCATAGTTTTGCTTAGTTTTTTTGTTTACCTAATTATTTCAGTTTACTAGCATAAACAACCAGCTGATCAGAATTAAAGACGTATTCATATACTGCATTTACCCGAATCCAAGATGACTTTGAATTTAAGATGATCTTACAATAATTAGATTCTGTATATGGAAAATTTGCAATTTTGTTATAAATTTCCACCTATGGAATCTAATTATGGGAGGGTCATCTCAAATTCATGCCCCCAACTGCATAGGTGGGAAACCAGTGGCAAGGATCAGATAGTGAGATGGGCAGACAGTGAGGGGAGAAGGTAGCCTGACCCCTGCCTCTTGCCCCCCACACCTTGCCCCCTGCCATGTGTCCTCCCCTGCCACTGTCACCTGTGCCCCCACTATCCTCTCTGCTCCCTGTATCCCCTGCTGCTTGCCCCCCATGCCTGCCTCTCTGGGCCTTCACCCATTATGGTGTTTGCACCCCCTGGAGTCTGCCTCCTTGTCACTTGCCCCCCCAGCCAGGGTCAGAACTGGAGCTGGAGCTGCAGCCATAGTCACCACCTCTTCCATCCCCAGACTCAAATGGAAGAAGAGGGCTTTTTCCCATGCTGAATGGAAGAAATACTCTCATCTTGGATTTGAGTAAATATGGTAATGTAGAAACAGTTAACCTTTGCCAATTGTTAATCATAATTCACAGGCAGAATATGCCTCTGGAGACTTAATTGTATAATGGCCAGACAGTTCAACAGAAGCAACACATATGTATCTGTCACAGTGTTTGTCTAATACAAGTCTTTGATCCGCTACATCCTGTTTTTATACACTATTTTGTGGGT
Organism: Alligator mississippiensis; assembly: GCF_030867095.1. Lineage (NCBI taxonomy): Eukaryota > Metazoa > Chordata > Crocodylia > Alligatoridae > Alligator > Alligator mississippiensis. Next base: position 53,861,453 of record NC_081825.1, on the reverse strand, counting down.
TGGGTAGGTTCATCAGTGTTCAGGTCTTAGCTTTGTGAACATGTCTCCTGATAGGCAATAATGGATAATAACCATAGTTCTGCCAGCATGAAACTATCCACAAAATAACCACCAATGATAGGCAAAAATGCACTCCATTAATAAATAAAATATGAAGAAATGAGAAGCATACCCAGAACTAGGCATAGTTTCCTACTGGTCCCCTAATGGGCATTTCCTTCTTGTTCATCACTGTGATAACTTTATATTTGCTTTCTTTTTATGCTGCTTCATAGGAAGGTCTGCAGCTGCAGCAGTTGGAGTGTGTATTAATTCTCAGGGTATGAACACATTCAGTCTGACTTGACTGACAGTTCTAATTTAAAATTGCAACATGCTGAAAAGAGAGGAAGAGCTGGGACTGAATCTGGGGATATACCGTTGCAGAAAAGTGACTGGAAATGTCTGTCCATTTCCTACATCAGAGAATCATACCAAAACTTGCCAAAAGCTTCATTTTGGCTGCTCCCATGCAGTTTGCCTTTGGCACTTAATTTACAGCTTTTGCAATACTCATTAAGCATTCTTCTGCTTCTGGCATATTTCACTCTCATTTTTACAGTGTAAGAACCTACTTGTGGCAGCAAGAATGATATGCTGCTATGGGAACAGGGCAATGGAGTATATCGGGGTCTTTGCAAAGTAGTAAATAGGTAGTGTCCACTAAGTACTATTTTTGGCAAGAAGATGTAATTGCTTGGAAATGCTCTCTGAAATTAGTTCTTTAGAAGCTTTATCCTATTCAGTGTTGACAAAATAATAAATAAATGAGAGAGAGGGAGATAGAGATTTCAAAACAAAGACAAATATCCTCCATGGTTATGGAATAGAAACTGTAATATGCCTCTAGTTCTCTTCTACCACCTCTCAGCTTTGGCGTATTTAATAATTACACAAGATAATTTTAGGCGGAAGGATTTGAGCACAGTTGGGGAATTAAAGAATAAATTAATGTGTTTAAATAATTATGCAGTTCTGGTTTAGATATGAAATAATAGATGCAACACGAAGAGTATTAGTATTAGATAAAATGAAGACTTTCATCTTTAGTCACTTTTTAATTAAGAAGCTTTTTTTAAAGTTTGAATATGAGTGCTGAAAAGAAAGCACTGTCTGGAAATGAACATTCAGGAAGAAATGTAATAATGTAAGAAGGAATCCCCAGTGACAAAAATGATCTGCTAGGAAGCAACTACTTGGAATTCAGTGGCGCTTTAGTAAATATTACAGGACTTACCTGACTCTGCTCCTTTGGACATGTTGGATGCCTATACACATGCAGCAAGGCTGTTCCAATGTGCTGTAATTAATCAGGTCTGCTGGAGCGTGGTAAATACTGTGCTCCAGCAGACTCCAGTGTTACCTGTATCAGCATCCCTGTGCTGAAAAATGGCAGCAGGGACACTTTAAGTAAAGCTCATTCAATTAGCTTTACTTAATGAGATTTACTCATTCAGTGAGCTTTACTTAAAGTGCCCCCACTGCCATTTTTCAGGTTGGGGACACTGATACACATGATGCTCTGGGGTAGTTAAAGCACCCCTCCCCACTCCTGAAGCATGTGTATAAATACCCATTTCAACTACCATCATTCTGATGATTGACCAATGGATCTAGTTTTACATTTCTGATTTCACTTCCCCTCTCCCTTGCTGCATGTTGCTCAGTCTCTCTGCCACACTGGTGTTTTCTGATAAAATATGGTATTGATGTAGCCATTGTAAACCTCTTCACCATGATATCAAGGAAATTAAGTTGCTGAAGGACTGGAACTTAGTTTGATGGAGGACTGGAAGTTGTTAAAGTCAGAGTGGAAATTCCCTAGAGATTTCTTCCCGTATGATAAAGTGTTCATACTACAATGATGTCACAAAGCTTTTGTGACCCCTTTTGCACATGGATTTAATATTTGTTAGCCTGTCTCACTACTTCCCCCACTCCCTTCCTCCACCCTTCCCTGTTCCATGTATTCAAATCACTCTCTCTATTTTATAGCCTACTCTGTGCATGCCCTGAGGAAGTGAGTTCTGCCTCATGAAAGCATATGCATCTCGGTTTAGTTAGTCTAAGAGGATCTCTAACCTGCCTTCATCAAAATGAAGCTCCTGGACTTTCCTTAGGAACTCTCATCACTCATCTCCATCTCTGTTACTCAGCTAAAAACAGTAAAATTCCATGACGCTTCTTTCCATAACCAGGCAGAGGGAGCATTAAATTTTTATCTTTCTCCATATAATCATGTTATTTCCTGTCCAAATGTTGCATTTTCCTCTTAAGTCACACTTGAAAAAGGCAAATCTAGCTATGCTAGCCACAAAAATGAAATATCAAATCATTATTTTTGTGTACATCACTTAATATATTTAAATTTATCTGTAATAACTGCTTGTTAAATTAGTTTCCTCTGTGTACCTGATGATATTTTGCCATTAGGATTAATGTAGAGAAGTGTAAGTGTCCATTCAGGTAGTTGAATCTAATATCACTATGAGCAACATATAAAATAAAGCCTAAACATCCTTCAGTATTGTGTACCAAAATATTATAGAATTTTTAAAATGAAGACAGAGGAGGCCCCTCTTCTGGTTCCTTTGAAGAAATACATTGTAAGATTGCTTAGACATGCAGTCCAGCTCATTATTTGCTGTTCAAAAGTTATTAGGCTTCAGCTTCAGCATGTGGGGGACTCATGGGGAGCCTCTTCCTGCATGCTGAATCCAGCACTTACTCTGGCTTATTTGGATCTGTACCACATGCAGCAACTGCTTTAGGACCTGCACTATATATAGCACCTGCCCTGGACCAAGTAAGTGTTAAATCCTTGAACGTTCTTAAAGATAGAATCACTTATTATGGATAGATTTCTAATAATTCAGTATGCATCTCTGTTAGTCCAGCAAAATTGTGTTTCAGTTATTTCTTTCCAAAATTCTTGCCCTGTCAGAAATACCTAGTATTTCTTTCTTAAACAAGGATATTGTGTAAATATAACAGAATGACATTCAGCAGTTTTAATTACCCAAAGGACAGTTAAGGATTATTGAAGTTTATAGGATTCCTGCTGAGAAATTCAAGAACTTCATAAAATTGAACTTACCAGTGGGTCTCTTTATTGACAGAAACTGCAGCCTCCTATGGATTTTGTTGTGTATCTCAGAATAGTAGTCTTTAACTCAGAACTGCAAATGAATGTTTGAGGGGACATTTGACCAACACTTTCCTCTTTATATGGTAGAAGCTGTAATGCTAAAGAATGGCAGCCATGTTCTACCCCCTAGCATGGGAGCCATGTAAAGCATTGGTCCTATAGCAGGTGCTACGTGAGGTTCAGTACCACACCAGTCAGAGTGTGTCCAAATAAAAAAATATTTTATAAAATATAGTGACAATACAATTTTTTTGGTAATGATGAATAGATTTTATAGCATAATACATATTTTCAGTGAAGATAATTATTACTCTAATTTACTACAATTTCACTTATAAATATGGTTTCACTTATAAAAATATTATAAAATATAAAAACTGTCAAACAGTAACTTAGCGGTTTATAATATTTTCATACTTATTTAACATCCCTCAAAATAGATCTTATTTATACAGATATCTCTCAGTTTGGATCATTATCCGATCACATCTTCAAGAAAAAGGGGATTTACAAGAAGTTGACTTTCAAAATTCATAATTATTTCAGAATTATGTATGCTTCAAAACAGTGGGTTTTTCATTTTTTTTAATTTTTTTTTTTTACTTTAAAAGCCTATGGGTGGGGACAAACATTCAAAAAGCTCAAGCCTGACTTGATTCAATCATTGCAGGTCAGTCTAGGGGGGCGGGGGTGCTAGATCAAGCCCTCCCTTCCCTTCTACATGTTCTTCCCCTGCTGGCTGGTGATGCAGTGAGTGCCCCTTCCAGCTCTGAGAGCCAGGAATTAACTGGCTTTTTAAAATTAAAAAAGGAAATAGGTGCAGATGGAGTGAGGAGGGTGGCATTCACTCCATCTGCACCTGGAGCTTGGGGAACCCCAGCAGCAGGAGGTTCACCTTCTGGAACACCAGCTGCTCCACCAAACCAGGATCCAAGCCAGTGTGGTGGGGTGTCACTACATCCCCAGCAATGCTGAACACCCTCTTGCTCAAACACTGGTCAGTGGACAGGACAGGTGTTTACAGGCAACCGTCACCAGATCTGGCCACATCTGGCTGCGGCTTGCCCAGTAGGCCAAGCAGTTGCACAGCAGCAGCTCCACATCCTTAGCAATATAGGCAGCCACCAAGGCCTGAGTGCTACCTGTCTGATGTTAGGGTCTGATGCTTCTGGACTCCATCATGGAAGTCATGCCCTTGGCCCACATTGGCAGTGCCTGTCGTGGAGGAGGAGACTGGTTTGTAGATGGCGTGCTAGCTTGGGACAGTGGATCCCCCTCTTCCAAGTCCCCCCACCTCTGCCATTCTGCCTCCCTGACTTTCTTCACCAGCACCTCCGTCCACTCATTCAGGCTTTGGCTGCTGCCATACACTGCCCTTCACCCTCAGGTCACACATGGTGGCCAGCATGTGGACCGTACTGGACCACAAGGGATCAAACCATTTCCTGATGCCCTCCTTCAGCCACCTCATGAGTGCTAGGATGCCTGGTGACAGAGGCTTGTCCCAGCCAGGAACATTGATCCCCTTGAAATTCTCCATTTGGCTCTGAAGTTCCCTCTCTATGGGGGTCACCTGGTTAAGGAGGGCATTGGCAACACTGAGGGTCTTGGTGGCCTCAAGGAAGGTCTTGAGGACCACCAAGATCTGGGAGATGGTATCCCACTCAGCTCTGTTCAGGGGGCCAGTGACCCCATCTCCCCGAGCAAGGCGATCTCATGGATGGCCTTCTGTTGCTCCACCAGCCTCTCAAGCATCAGGTATGTGGAGTTCCACCGAGTCTCCACATCCTGCATGATCTTGTGCTGAGGGATGTTCAGCTCTGCTTGTTTGTCCCACAGCATCTTGCCCTCCTTGATGCTCCAGGGGAAGGAGTCTGCCATCTTCCTGCATTTGGAAATGAGTTTGCTGGTGGTGCTGATGCTGTCACCAGCAGCTCTGTCCCCCTCCAAGGGGTCTCTGACAATTAGGTGGAACTTGTGTTCTACATGGCAAATGCCAACGTGGACCGCCTTGACCATATTGACCCCATTGTCAGTGACCATGAACCTGCAGGTGTACTCACCCTGCCCAGTGAGCCACCACTGCATCAAGTGGTTCATGGCCCCCATGATCTCTGTTGCCAGGTGGGACTTATCCATCACCTTGTCTTGAAGGAGAGCCCACTGATGGCATGACTGGTTGTACCAGTGCCCTGTGAGGGAGAAGTAAGCATGATCTCCACCCCAGCTGCTCCAGATGTCCAAGGTAAAGTGTAAAGCCATCTGTGGACCTGCCTTGCACAGCTCCTCCCTCAAGTACTTCCTGCATGCCTCATACAGGGAGGTCACCACCATCCTGCTGAAGGTAGTGCATGCAGGCTCTTGGTAGGATGGGGCCATGAGTGCCATGAGCCACCTGGACCCTGGCCACTCAACTAAGGAGAAGGGCTGGCCATTGACAGTAAGCTTCTTCCCAATGCTCTGGGTGATCTTGCTCACCCTTGCCACGAGCCTGCCTTTTCTGTCTGGCTTTCCCCCATGTTCCAGAGTAGCCTGCATCTGCTCTGGGGGATGGGGGCTTTGGAGTGAGAAGGGGACTTTACTTTGGGCATGCTCTCACTGGTGCCAAGGTGAGGAGGAGCAAGGGCAAGGGGGTGGTGCCTGCAGATATGCATCAGCATCCCCATGGTGCTCATGTGTTTTGTTCCCTTGCCCTGGGTGGTTTTGGCTTTGCAGTTCAGGCATATAGCATATGTGGGATCATCTGTCAGCTCAAAATGATCCCAGACCACACTATCTGCTTGCTTCTGGGGTGTGGGTACGTGTGTGGATGCTGCACTTTCCCCCTCCTCAGCAGGCAGAGGCACAGCAACAGGAGGAGCAGACTCAGCTGAGCTGCTTGCCTACACAGCCTCTACCTCAGCCTCCTCTGAAATGCCTTCTGGGAAAGCTGGCTCTAGGGAAAACTTGAGGGGTGTGGAGCACAAACTCAGCTGATTCCCTCTTCTTCCACAGAATTTCCCTTGCCAGGGCATTCAGATCCATATCCAGCTCCAGCTCTTCCTCTGACACTGGAAGACTCAGCATGGGAAGTGAAATGGGGGTGGAGGAGACTGTCATGCTGGTGCTGCTGCTTGTTGTCATTGTGATGGTAGGGGGTGGTTATGGTTGGTGCTCTTGGAAGGGATGCAGTCTTAGGCACAGGCAATACCACTGGCACTGCTCCCCTCTCCTTGCTGGTTTTGGAAGACTCATCCCTGCTACTTGTAGGAAAGACTCTGTGTCTCTGTTTGGGGGGGGGGGGGGAAAGGAGAACGAATTTACAACTCTCCCTCTACCCCCTCTTCTGCCCCTCCCTGAAGGCTTGCCAAATGCCTTTCCACCACTCTTCATGATGTGTTTCATAGTGTCTTGCTTTTATACAAATATGTAAATGTATCCGTGTTCCTATATAAATTCTCTAAGGCGTGTAGTGTATGCTACAAGGTAAATGTATCCAAGTTCCTATATAAATTCTCTAAGGTATGTAGTCTTCTATGCTGCAAGGTATAAATGTATCCACATTCCTATATACATTCTCTAAGGTGTGTAGTGTATGCTGCAAAGTAAATGTATCCATGTTCCTATATAAATTCTCTAAGGTGTATAGTCTTCTATACCGCAAGGTATAAATGTATAGAAATGAAATATAAATGTATCTCCCTTCCTGTATAAATTAAATTCTATAGTGTAATATCCTAGCCAATATAATTATTAAATTGAAAAGAATAAATAAATGAATATAATAATAAAATAAAAGCACCTAGAAGAAAGAAAAATGTATTCTGGAATTCCTCTTGCTAGGCTAGGCTAGCAAGTAGGAAATCATTCAGATCAATTCTAGTAGTAGCCTTCATTGTCTAATGCTCCTGAACTGCTAGAAGATAGCTCAGTAACTGTCAGACTCCCAGGCAGAAAGCAGGCCAGTTCAAACAATGCTGCCTTTAATGTTGTTTTTCCATTTCTCCTCCAGAGCACTGGGATTGGGAGGGACCTCAGGGAAGGATCACAGTCACTGGCCAGCTATACAATCAGTATGAAAGCAGTCCTGCCCACCCCTTCCTCCCTCTTCCCCCTCCTTCTCCTTATTTTCTGTTTCCCTGCAGGAAAGCCCAGCTTGAGCTTTGAAACTCGAAACGTTTTGACATTTTTGAAACATTTCGACTGCTCCTGTTTTGTTTTGAGGCTGTTTTGAAGCCCCCTGTTTTGTTTCAATGTCACTGTTTCAAATTTGAAACAAGTCAAAACAGCATCAAAACAAAACAGCCGGTGAAATTTTGCACAGCCCTATCCAGTACCCACTCTGACTGGTGTGGTACTGGACCTCACGTAGCACCTGCTACTGGACCCATGCATATATGGCACCCATGCTGGGGGGTAGCACATGGCTGCCATCGCCTTGCCCCAGCCCTGCTCTGGGGAGGTTGTGGCACTTGGGATACAGTGAATGCAAAATGCGGCTGCCTCTTTATTTCATGGTATTTCACATAAGTATCATGCTGTGTACTCAGGAACTACAGTTTAGATTTCTAGTGAGTTTCTGAGTGAAACTGGGATACTCTAGAAACTGCCACATATTTTCAGTCTAAGCTAAAATGCTACAATAAATGTTTCTAAAGTTTAAAGTAATTGAGCATTTGTAGCAGAGGGCTTATAAGCAATGAATTGCTTCCCACTGTTTCTGTAAAGCTTTTTGTATTTGCCATGTTTCAGGGCCTGATTTTCTCCTCACAGTTCTTGATTTTTACTAACATGATGCTGAGTTCTTCCATCACTGGTGAAGGGTTTGTAAATGAAAGAAGGCCTACTGCTGCTCTGATATCTGCTAAAGCTGAGAACCTGAGGATTCAGGGATCTGCGACTAAAGGGTTGTGTTGTTTTGTTTGTGTTTTGCTTAATTTCAGAGGAAGTACTTGAAAAATTGTACAATATCTGAAAATATCTGAAAAACCCTTTTCATTGAAATAAAATGTTTTGATGAAGTCTAATTTGTGGAACCCCTGAAATTTATGTAAGGAAGTTTGATCATACTGTATTAGGTACATTTTTTTTCTTCTCTTCAAGTTTCACTTAACTTGAACTTCTCTATTCTTTTGCAAAGTTTGTCCATCCAGTGTTTTTGTACTAGTGAAAAAGGAAGTGAAACTTAAAAAAATTAAGACAGTCAGTGATGACCTTTGTTAAATTTCTATAGAATCACCCATTCAAAAAAGTCATAACACTTTGCCACCCCATCTTATGAAATAGGCAAGTACCATTATTTCCATTTCTCAGCTGGGAAAACTAGAGCACATATAGGTCTAGTGATCTGTGCATAAACATAAAGAAAATCTTTAGCTATGCAGGAGAGACCACGTAGAGCTCCTAAGTGCCACTATCTTAAGCCAAAAATATTCATCTTCCTATTGTTGTACTCTCCTGGGAAGGCATACAATGAACACTGATTTTAAACCCAGCTCATTCACTAACTTGCTCATTCACTAATATTCACTTCCCTGATTTTGAGGCTTTAATTTCCATTCAGTGGAAATGAGGATACACAGAGCATCTCAGAAGGTGCTTAATATCTCTTGCAATCAGACCTTGGTAACCTTAGATAAATTGTCTGACCTTCCTCAGCTGAATTCAACCCAGCTATAAAATTAAGATTCAACAGAATTGTCATTGCCTGAATGAGAGAAAAACAGAAACACAAGAAGGAAAAGATGCTTGATAATCAATCGCTTCCATCCCTCTCCTAATTCTCCTTTAGCAAGATTTTATTTTGGCTAACCTTGCATCTTGAATTTAGGAGAAAGTTAGCTTCTCTGACGAGGTTCATGTTATGTGATTCCTCAGACCTAGCCTGTAACTCCTAATGATTCCTAACTGATGCAAGAGGCAAGAGTTATATATTCAAAGGGACTGGTAAAAAAACTGAATTCATTTACTGTCAAGAATTTAAAGGCATGGAAGGAAACCAGGATTTCTTTGCATACAAAGGAAGCAATGTTAAGGGAAGCCAAAGGTCAAAATCATCATAGCAGTAAATGATCTCTGATTATAATGCAGCAGGTTTTTAACTTTTCGCCAAAAAGTTGTAATTCAGGCAACTAATATGATGTGCATATAAATAAAGTAACAACAGTAGAGTCTCCTTAATTGGCCCATCCCGGTAGACAGAAAATTGTATCATTTTAAGCAATTATCCAAAATGTTGAATATGCTATGGATAAAATTCTGCTCAGAGACATGTAACTTCATAGGCTGAAGGAGTAGAGAAGGAGGAACAATCTAGTAGTTCATTGGAAAATTATCAGAGAAGGTGAAGGGGAAATATTTTGTCTTGCATTTTGCTTCTGCCCCCAGAAGGATTATTGTATACTTTCTTAGCACGTACAATCTACTGCAGCAAATGAACAAGGGGATTATGGGTCTGGGCCATGTTCTAGATGATCCTATTCTGATTGGTCAAGTAACATGATATGTTAGCAGATAAGTGAGAAGAGATCTTATCAGGCAAAGTGCTGTGAAGTACCAAGTAATGATTGAAAAGGTGATTAATAATGGATTGTCAGAAAAAGATGGTAATGATATGGATAAAGCACAGTGCTAAACATTAGGTTCTAACAGTGACCAAATTTGGTCTGTTTTACCTAATGAGAAGTGACCAACAGCATTAGTACAGAATAAAATATCATGCCAATAATCTAAAAGTTCTCAATGTTGTAACATCTTAAAAGGTAATTTTAAATCACTTTGCAAAACAATTTCAACAAAATGTGCTTTCCTAAACACAAATTAATATTCAGGAAGACATATATTAATCAAAGGCAAAAACTTTGACAACATAACAGGTTCAAAATTCTGAGATAAATGGGGACTTAGCAAAAAAAATCTTTGTAAGTATAAAATGATTTGGAATTTTTAAAATAATTCTTCCTGATAATCATTTTAGTGCTTTCCAAATATTGGTATGTATGTATGCAGGCTCTGGCAATGTAAGCTAGCCAAATGTGGTATTATACCTCATGTAGTATGTGGTATTATAATCTCATCAATGGTCAGTGATCATTTGCAATTGTCTAAATTGCATAAAATTCTGCCACAGGTTTGAAGATAGCTACAGCTATCACATTAAGGAGCACTATGATTTAGACTTTAATTCAGTCCTGGTCTGGTTTAGTCTGCTTCAGTGTGGCCAGCATGCCACGGGTTAGCCCTGCACCATCCTCAAGTGCCAATCAGATCCCCTTCCCCTGCCCAATTTGCTTTGTTTCCTTCTCTATCTGCTACTATGTTGTCTGTCCCCTCACTGATCTGCTGCATGACACAGAAGCTGCTCATATCACTTGTAGCATGAGTGCTGCAGGTTGGTCACCCCTAGTCTAGTCTATAGAGTTTCATATATTGTACTTATCATCATAGTATTTGACTGCCTTCCAGCAGCGTATTAAGTGAAATGGCTAATATCTGTCACATGCAATTTGTTCTCTTAACTCTTTCTGGAAAGGAGAAGCGTTTGCTATGGAGTGTCTTCTTTTAGTGGGAGGCAAGGATTTGGGGAATTTTTTTATTGAGCCAACTGCACAATAAGCTTTATTGGACAAGTTTTCAAATGCAAGGCATTCTTTATCAGATATGAGAAAAGCAAGCAAGCTCAGCAAAATGTAAAGAGTTGAGAACAGAACTGTGGAATGGAGGGAGAAGTGACATTCCCAGAGGTAGCAAAAGAAGAAATGAAGCTGGTTATGGGGAGATCAAGACCCATCGAATACAGCTAGGAGTCATTAATATCTGTTGTATGTAGGAAGAAATTCAGGAATTAAGTAAAATATAGTGTGCCAAAAGATCAGTATTGCTGCTCAGCCCCTGGTTCTTAGTGTCCAGCCTGCTTATGACTTTTTATTTCCAAGCTTGTCTTTTAAAGGTGTTTGGTAGATTTCCCATGAGCACAAGGATAGCGAAGTCAAAAAGTAAGTGGATGTTCTGTGAAAAAAGTGGCCCTACTGATGTGTGTCTCTGACCTTTATATTTTTTTTTGTGAGAATTAATTTTGGTATATAGTTGCTGTTTAGTGTCACCCACGTAGTTGTGATAAGTACATTTGGTGCATTGGATCAGATATAATACATTTTGGGAAAGCCGTGCGTGAAATCCAGGGATTCTGATCGGTCCATTGTAGTGGGTGTTCTTTTGGTGAGGCTTTATAAGTTGTTGTCTGGTCCTGGGTATGAGTGTAAACAACATTGGACTGGAAGACCTAGTGGCAATGTGGTGGAGCTACTCATGGTGGGATAGTTCCTATAAAATACACAGTGTTGCACCTTCTAGAGTAAGGCAAGTATAGGGTACCTCAAAACCCTAGCCTCTATTGAATTATGGGTACTTCTTGGTTGGAGAAAGGCTAAGGGGCATCACCCTGACAGAAACGCACATGGCAGAGGCATTAGGCAGTCAGCAGCAGTTACTATCTGTTGCTCTCTGGCAGAAGCTACAACCATTGAACCACTGAACATTTGGGCTGCTTGCAAACACCACAGGTGTTTAATTTGGTTTAGTTCTTACTAAATTGAAACAGTGGGTTTTTGAAAACACTGCTTCAATTTAGGGAGAATTAAATGGAATGAAACCCCCATGGCATGTACACCAGGGTAAGGGACTGATCCTTTCCTGCCTCTTTGGCAGTAGTGGGGGCAAGCTGCCAGTGGGCTGAGCAGTCCCTGAGCTGCACAGGGGCTCCCCAGGCAGCACCTGCCCACTGGCAACTGGCAGTCCTGGTGGACTACTGCAGCCACAGAAGGAAGCACTGGACCCCCACATGGCTCAGGAAGGCTGGCAGGCTCTTGGGTGAGAAAAATAAAATGATCAGGCTTGCCACTTTTTCTTTTTTCTTCAGTGGAACCTGCCTGCACGGGTTGCTGCCAGGTCCCACAGCCCCTGAGCTGCATGGGGCCCACCAAGCCCTGAGCACGTTGGCTTCCAGCACCTCGTGCACTGTTGAACTTTGTTAGGTAGCAAATTAAAACACTTCGGAGACGTCTTATTTTGCTATGTACCAAAGTAATTTAAAGCAGAATACGCCACTGAGCGTGCAAACACCAATGCCATTAAAGCAGTGCAAAAGGGCATTTAAGCCACTTCAAAGGCCATTTTTGTGGTATGTACAAAGGCCCTTAGTATCTGAAGGCCAGACCAAATCTATCTCAATAGACTAAAGAGGGAATGGTAGGTCTTGGGCAGCCTTTACTTCTCCATACTGTTGCCTAGGTGTATGTGTCACAGGTTTTGGTGTGATGACCATAGACCTCTTATGTGTGCACCATGATCAAAGGATTGACAGCTACCTATAATATGTTGCTGTATGCTTATGTTGGAGAAAGCAAGACAAAGAAATCAATTTGCATTCAGAATGGAAGGTGGAGAAGAGAGGACTACTTCCTGTGGGAGTTCGTTCCATGATAAAGTTCTGCCTACAGTATAAAATTTACTTTATTATAGATTTCCTCTGAACCATAGGAGTGAAGTTGTTCAGATAAAAACCTGTATCAAAATGAGACTACTAGCTTGGCAGGAGCTTTGATGGTGTTGGAAGTGGAGGCTGGGAGGTGTGGATAGCAGAAATAATTTAAGTGGTGTTTCACGTTCTCTCTCTCTCTTTTTCTCTCTGCCCCCTTTGCCTCTGGCTGTTTCTGTCTTCCTCTTCTCTCATATTCTTCATGTTTCATGGGCCAGAAATGGAGTGGGAAGGCCACACATTTTATCTGAATCCAGGCAGTGCCTTTGGTTGGTGAAGGTGGTTGATTTCATTGACATTAGGGCTGGAAAGGACCTCGGAAGATCATCAAATCCAGCCTCCTGCCCCAGGGGCAGGAAGTCAATGGGGGACATAGGATCCCAGCAAGAAAAACATCCAGGTTGCTCTTGAAGTCATTCAAAGTATGTGCTTGAACCACCTCCAGCGGCAAGCCATTCCAGACCTTGTGGGCTTGGACAGTAAAGAAGTTCTTCCTTATGTCCAGCCTGAAATGGTCTTGCAGGAGTTTATAGCCATTCAACCTAGTCATCCCTTGGGGTGCTCTGGTGAATAAACATTCCCCCAGATCTTGGTGAACACCCTTTATAAACTTATAGGTGGCCATCAGATCACCCCTGAACCTGCACTTTTCTAGGCTGAAGAGACCCATAGCTCTCAGCCTCTTGTCATAAAATCTATTTTCCTGACCTCTGATCATGCATGTGGCTCTCCTCTGCATTCTCTCAAGCTTCTCCACATCCTTTTTGAATTACGGAGCTCAAAACTGGATGCAGTACTCCAGCTGCAGCCTCACCAAGGCCGAGTACAGTGGGAGAATGACGTCTTGGGATTTGCTTGAGAAGCATCTATGGATGCAAGCCAGGGTTTTGCTCACTTTACTAGCTTCAGCATCACATTGAAGGCTCATGTTCATCTTGTAGTCAATCCTGACCCCCAAGTCCCTCTTGTCTGTAGTGCTAGCCAGCGTAGCACTACTGAGCCTATAGATGCGCTGCAGGTTTTTCCTCCCTAGGTGGAGAACCTTGCATTTTTTGGTGTTAAACACCATCAGGTACTCATCTGGCCATTTCCTGAGCCTGTCCAGATCAGCCTGGATTGCCCTCCTGTCCTTGGGTGTGGATGCTTTACCCCAAAGTTTGGTATCATCGGCAAACTTGGCCAGTCCATTTCTGACTCCAGTGTCCACATCATTAATGAAGAGGTTGAACAAAATAGGTCCAAGGACAGAGCCTTGAAGGACCCCACTGGTCACAGGGCACCATGACGATTCACTTCAGTTAACCACCACCCTCTGGGTCTGACCACGCAGTCCATCCATGCAGCCTGGACCCGAGGCCGCAGTTGGCCAGTTTTGCCAAAAGGTGATCATGGGATACCAGATTGAAAGTTTTTTTAAAGTCAAGATATATGACATCAATCTCTTCCCCCTTGTCCAGGTGATAGGTCACCTGGTCATAAAAGGAAATGAGATTGGTCAAGCACGACCTACCTATAACAAACCCATGCTGGCTATCCCTCAGGGTGTTGCCATTCGCCATTCCATTAAGAATGGCCTCTTTGGTAATCTTTTCTAAGACCTTCCCCGGGATAGAGGTCAGACTGATGGGCCTGTAGTTTGCCAGATCCACTTTCCTCCCTTTCTTAAAGATAGGCACCACATTGGCCTTCTTCCAATCACTGGGCACTTCACCAGAGTGCCAGGAGCTCTCAAAGATCCCTGCCAGGTGCTGAACTATGATGCAGGCCAGCTTCTTGAGTACTCTGGGGTGTAAATTGTCAGGGTCGGCTGACTTGAAGGTGTCCAGCATCTCAAGGTGTTGGCTCCTATTTAGTGCTGGAGAAGCATAAAGGGGCTTGATGTAGTTTGCTGCATAGACCAAATAACCATTGTGGCCTTTTCTCCCTCCTCCCCCCTCCCCCCCAGAACTTTTGCCTTTTCTGCAATTGCCTTCTGGGGCTAAGGTGGGCTGTAAACTGATCACCATTTTTGGAGGCTGGAAAGGAATTTTTCCTTACAACAAAGCTGGCAGAGTGCAGAGGAAGGTTTTTTATCTTCCATCTGTCATGCCTGAGATCTGTTTTTTTAGGTTTAAATTGCTGTTGTCATAGTATTGGCAAGGTACATTGGCTATTACATTAGAAAGGCTAAATTAGGTCCTTCTAATCAGTAAGTTGCTTGTGCGTTTTTCCTGGGCACAATACTGCATAGTAAAAAGGACTGCCACTTTTCCTATGTCCCCAGTGCCCACCATTAGAATAGGACTCTGGCTTCCAATCAAAGCCCCCTGGTCTTGAGCATAGAGGGGGAAATGCCTTTCATTCACCCTTGAGATGTAGAGACTACAAGGACCTTTGGTACCTCCTTAGAACCACACTGGAACAGTGCTTCCCTGGGTGGTTTGTTTCCCAGTTAGGTAATAGTTTTATAAATAAAGTTGAAGGCTATGCAGATCTACATCTCATTCTTTCTTTGTCTTCAGCAATGCACATTATATGGTACAGTGTCTGAATCAGGGGTTCTCAACCTTTTTAGATTCAAAGCACCCCTTATTAGAGTCTAGGCTCCTCAGAAAATGCCAGCTCTTAATTTTCATTATTTTTTTTTCTACTATGAAAACATAGTAAAGAGCAATTTTTCTTCTGCACAGAACTCAGAAAAACCAAAGCTGGGTAGGATGTTTTAATGCCAAGGGGTTCTATTCTCTGGGTGTGTCTTCTGAATCATGTTTGCATACCTAAAAGTGCAAATATTGTGTGGCATCCTAAGCACCCTTGAAAGGATCTCAAGGCACACCCAGGTGCCATAACACCATGGCTGAGAGTCACTGATTTAAATGAATTCCCTTTTGAGAAGAATTCCTGTTAAAGCTCTACTTTACAAAATTAATTTTTGAGTTTCCTTCTGATACCTTTGGTTTCTTACTTAAGTCATAATATGAGATTGCTAGGCTAATTCTTCTTCTCTGTCTCTTCAATGTACTTCTTCTAATTTCCTGTTCTCCCATTTCCCCCCTGAATTTGTTGTTGTTCTTTTCCATGCTCTCTACATTTTTCTTTTCTTCCTACATTTTCCATTCTTTTCTTCAGATCCCTCCTTCACTCTCCTTTCATTTTTCCTCTTTCACAGTTTAAATGAATACTTGGATTTCAGGGAATGGTGGATTAGAATATTTCAAATACTCATTGTGATGCCCCACAGAAAAGACATAACCTTGAGTAGTAACTTACAGAGGAACATTAGTAAAAGCAGAAGACAACACTTTGAAAGATTATCTATATTTTCCTCCAACTGCATTTTAAAATAGCACTATTTTTCTATGGCAGACTCAGTAATCAAGCTACATTTAAAAAGAAAAAATCCTGTAGAATACATACTCCCTTCTCTCCCAGAGATCTAGACCTCCTTAAATCCCCAGACATACCCAATAACATGCCAGGGCCATTTTGAATAAATGGGACAGTCTGTCTCATGATGAATGCTCTATCACTAGCTCTATTTTGTATAAGCTGAGAGAGGAGCCAGCTGGAACATTTCCGTTGATTGCAAGTATAGTTACTTGAGTAAACAAACATAATAATAATTTTACTAGAACACATGCAAAAATTTCTAGTGCCACCTATTGGCAGATATTTAATTATGTCTTTTTTATTTTTATAAAAAAGCCACATATTTTTAGGTAAGGTTTGAGGAAAATAATTGTAACATTTCATTATTTAAAACAATCTTTCCAATTTGCGTTAGAATATTCAGATTTAGATTATTCACTCAGTGTCCACTTCTGATTAATGTATTAACTTTTGAAATATAATTGTAAAATGCTTGCAATTATAAATAAAACAAATCATTACCCAATCCTAATTGAATAACTTAACATTCTGAATTAGCATTTAAAAATATTGCTAAATTATGAGTTTTATAGGCAAAAAGAAACCTGCACTTTTTTTTCTCAGGTTCCTTTTACAATGAGTAGTTTTAATGAAGTCTTGAATAAAATGAAATCCTTGCCAGAAACTAATTTGTACTGAATTCTGCAAAGGTCTCAGAGGGCTGTTTGCCTTTTTTGACAAGTTATTTAAATAATCATAATGTTTAAGTGAGAGTTTATTACAATCTGTTTAGTTCAATATTTTGATGTTGGAACAGGAACATTATTATTTAGCCACTTAGCAGAAAAGTGAAACTATTGTTTGCTCTTAGCAAAAAGTATGTATCCAGAGCAACATTTTATGTCACTAAATATGGAAGGGATAAGCCATTATGTAGTGTGAGGATTTGTCCTAAAGTCCTGGGGGGGCAGGATTTGTTTTGGTTTTATTTTTTTGTTGCACATGTGCATAAGGAGAGGCAAGGTAATAGGACTAGTAGGTAGCATTGTGTCTGACGTTAGCAAAAGATGGGATCTTGCCATGGTGTCTTAGGATACAGGAGCATGTATGATACGCACAGTAGCCATAGAGGGTATAGTTTCATGATGCTTGTATGCTGCCATCCATTAAGAATATCATCTACACAACCGCCACACTTTACACTGTTTCTAAAGACAGCAGCACTGAGAAATACCTGTAACTTAACCTAGAACCACAGTTCATAATCAGATCAGTGTGAAGAGTTAATGTCCTCCTCCAGTGGGGTTTTGGGAATACTGATTACATATGCTTGAGTATTTCTAGAGTAGAATGAAACAACAAGACCACAAGAAAACCCCGTGAGTTTAAAAAAAAATTGAAAGCATTTTCATCCCAGTAGCTTTTTAAACTGACTAGCTTTTCATTTTTTTTAAAATTTTCAGAAGAATATTTTATCAACTAAAAGAGAAAAAAAGCTGCAAAAAATTTTCAGTCAAAAATATTCAGATAACCATATACATTTAAAATGTAGAAGCAGAATGGTTTTGTACTGTTTGGGTATTAAGAAAAAGACCATTGACAAATTTAGCCAGTTGTATCTCATAAGTGTATTTCAGAATTTAGATCTAACTATTGCCTGACATGTTTCTCAGAATTTGTTGAAAAAGGCCTTGAATTTGAAATTAACAAATATAGTGGTAGTAGTAATAGTTTATTTACAGCTTTTGCCTAAACAATACAATAAAATGGGCAATAAAAATATAAAAATAAAATAAAATGCATATAAATCATAATTTTTACTCAAAGCATAGAGGAAGACTATCTATTCTACAAGTTTACGTAAACTTAAAACAGAAAATAGTGTATGATGACATAAAAGAAAAGGTACAAATGAGAACAACAGGTTGAAACAGAAAACAATAAAACAAGTGGGGAGGATTCTTTTTGATTTTGGCTCTTACCCTTTGTGCAAGTACTGCAAACACACCTAAGGAGTATAAAACAGGCTCGGAAGTATTAGAAAGAAGCCAGATTTTTTTTTCTGTGTTAATCTAGTATTTAATATTTCCCATTAAAGGAGAGATCCATTTTCCTCTTATTTCTTCAAAAAAATAAAGATGACCACAAATAGTGATTTTCAATGTAGTAATGGCCTCCTGTTGTTTGTAGTTTTGGACCATAAACAGATAGGTTTCTAGGCCAAAGGAGTGTGTTATTAATCTTAAATAGGGGGAAGTGTGAGACAGTCTCACTGTCAGCAAATCTGTCTGCATGCTGGAATCTTTAATTCTTAAATTTAAGTCTTGTTTTAAATACAGGGGAAATATTAGGTCAATGACTCTCAGTACATTTACCATTTGTCTGGAGGAGAATGTAGATTTTATTTAACTATCCAAACAAGGGTTTATTTGGCAAATAAGAGCCTCCTATAATGTATTTCTTAGGCCTATGAGAGCCTCCTATAATGCATTTCTTAGGGCATATGGTAGATGTAAAAGATCTCATTTGAATCAAATCATTTAGAGTTCTTAACTGAGCTAAGGTGCTTACATTTATCAGTCCAGTTTTAGCGTGCATGAGTCCTCCTATCATAGAATTAGGTACAGATAAAAGCCACTTTAAAAAGTAACTAGAAATCGTTTTGGGTGGACCATAGGATTAGTACCCCAGAGCTCTGCTCCATATCATAAACTTGATTTTACCTTGAATTTATAGACCCTTAGTGCTTCCAGAACTTCTCTTCTGCAGGTCTTAATATAAAAAGATAAAAGTCTGCCGAATCTCATTTTGTTCTAGTATTTATATTTTCAATATGCTTATCCTAGTTCAGATATTTGCTAAAGTAGATCCCGAGGTATTTAAAAGAAGACACCACTTTTAGTTTTTTTTTTTCCCTGTAAAAAAAAAATATTTTTTTCTTTAGTTTCCAAAGATCAATAGCTTGGTTTCAGCTGTTTAGATTTCTAAGCTATTTGAGGAGCAATACAGTTGGAAAGCATTTAACAATCTTTGGAGGCCAATTTGGGATTGTAACAATGTATTATTACATTATCTGCATAAGGCAAGAGATAGATAAGGGGGTGTTGGTTGTAGCCATGTTGGTCTAAGCACATAGGCTGACAAGGTTCTTTGTGCCCGAAAGCTTGCAAAGAACAATTTTTCCAACCATTTAGCTGGTCTAATGAAAGATATTACATTTACCCAAAGAACCTTGTCTACCAGAGACACCTAAGGACATTCAAAATCATGGGTATGTGGAATTCATTCCCTGTTATTACTTTTTTTAGATAATTTAAGAATAAGTTGAAAAGTAGTGGAGTAATCAAACATCCTTGTTGTACCCCTTAGCTGGGAAACGATTGGACAGGGCACCCCCAGTCCTGTAACACATCCTAGATCAGGGTGGGCAAAATAGAGTCCACCAGGCACTTTCATCCATCCCACACCACTCCCCCATGAATTTCACCCTGCCCAGCCCTTCCACCCATGAGGGTGGGAGTGAGGCACTCATGTGAACAATCCCCTAACATACCCTATTGCTAGTCACTCCCACCCTCTTGGGGAGAAGGGCTTTTCCCAGCCAGCAGATTTTGAGTGGGGCTTCTGATGCAACTGGAACCTGCTCACTCAGGACAGCAGGTAGGGAACCAGTGGGGCTGGTGGCATGGGCAGGGGTGAACTTGCAGTGGGGTGAAAGTGGGAGTGCAGCTTGGAGCCTACACCCAGAGGGGCAGCGGGATGGTGGAGCTCAGCTGGGCAGGATGTGAGGGTGGGAGGTGTAGGGACCCCTACACACTCCCCCCATGGCATGCAGCCCCAGCTGCCAGCAGCAGCAGCAGGCTGGGAGGTCAGGGTTCTGGTGACTGCTGCAGGCACCTGGTGGGGCATGGCTCTGGCCAGCACTGTGCAGAAGGAGGGAGTGGAGCCTGCCCTATTGCTGGGGCTTCATGTTGTGCACCTGCAGTTCCAGCACTCACAGCGAGGGAAGCCCCATGCTGGAGCCTGCTACCTCCCCTGCCCCTGCTGTGCAGGTTTTTGCACTCCACTAGGAGTGGAGGGAGCCCTTTCCCCTGCTTCCCTGCTCAGCATGGGGTTTCCCCACTGTGAGTGCAGAGTGTGGGGACCTGTAGAGCAGGGAATGGGGGAGGCAGCAGGTTCCAGCACTGGGCTTCCCCTGCTGCAAGTGCTGGAGCTGGAGGCACATGGTGCAGAGCCCAAGCAATTGCTCCGCCCCCTCCTCCCACATAGTGCTGGCTGGAGCTGCAGCCCACCAAGCCCTTGAGCCAGGCATGAGCACCCTAACCTCCCCACCTGCTGCTGCTGCCAGTCAGTGGGGGCTGTATGCCATGGAAGGTGTCTCTAGGGGGGTTCCTACACCCCCGTCATCACACACCCACACTCTCCCCCTCACCAGCATATGCATGTACCCCAACATACTTTATGCCTGTCTACATAGCCATGCCCTCTCAAAACCCGCTATACACTCCTACACCTCACCTCACACAAACACACACACAATATAAAAGAGTGACATTTGATTTTTGAGTTATTATGCAATTCCTTCTATATACAGTACACAATCACAAGGCATGACAAATATTTTATGTAATAAAATTAAAATATATTATAGGAGGTGCTTGACTTCTAGTATATAATTTGGTTTTATTCTGGTTCTAAGATGGCAATCCCCGCTTCCAAGAGGAGTATTTGAGGCATGGGGAGGGGGGGGGAGCAGCAAGGGGAGGGACTTCCAGTGGCAAAGGTCAGGAGTTAGGGGGCAAGACTTCTGATCCCATTGTGGCAACCAAAGTGCGGGGCAACCTATGCGGCCTCCAACAGCTCAGAAAAACTTGTTAAGCAGCCCTCTGCCCAATATAATTACCCACTCCTGTCCCAGATGCTGTGTTTGAATAGTAAGTGACAATCCATTGCAAGAGAACTTTGTCTATTGATGTTAGTCACAGGTTTTTTTTCCATAACTTTAATCTATCTATGGACTCAAAAGCTCCCTTGAGATCTACAAAGACTGCTTACAGATTACTTTCTTTTAACATATTTAGATGCTAAATAGTGCAACACCAAGTAATGGACCATGCAAGAATAGCGTTCTCTAAAACCAGCCTGCTTTTCTCCCAAAATATTATTTTCAAAGATTCATGTCTGAAGATGAAAAAGTAAATGCCTCCCAAGTATTTTGGCAGAAACACACATAAAACTAACAGAGAAATAGGATGCAGGGGCTTTCTTATCACCATTTAAAAAAAAATTAAAACTATTATACTTTCATTCCAATACTTTGGATAAATGCCTTCTAAAATAATTATATTATTGGTCAGAATTGCATTCTACCAGTTGATAATTTCCTTGAAGATTTCTGGAGGAAGAAAATGAAGACAGGGCCCCTTCCATTTCTAAGCATATATATCAGGAAGAGGCAAGATACTGCCTGTGGGCTGGATTAAGCCCACCAGGAAATTCCATCCAGTACATGGGGACCCACCAATTAATCAAACTTTGCCCAGCCTGTACATTTCACTCCCACTGTTGCAGAAGGGCCTGGCCAAACCAGCAAACAGCTTCTGGGCATGACTGCTGCTGCCACTACTGCAGCTGTTGGGGGACCTGTTCAGCTTCCCTGGTCTCTGGAGGCTCCTTCTCCTGTCCCTGCTGCAGTGTTTGCTTCAAGCAAAAGGTAGGGGAACAGAAGGGGTGGGAGTGGGGAGGAGGAGCTGCAGTAGGAGCGCAGAGTGTGGGGCTGAGGCTGGCAGGAGCATGAAGCCCAGAGCCTGTGCCCAGAGGGGCAGTGAAAGCACAGAGCTTGGGTGGGCAGGGTGTAGTTGTGTGGGGTTTGTGGGGGTCTGAAGTAGGATGAGGTGGGACCCCCCACACATATACACCTGCCCATGATGCACAGCTCCCACCACCAGCAACAGCATCAGTGGCAGGCAACGGACTCTTGGGGTGCTCATGGCTCATGCAGGCACTGCCTCCTGGTGGTGTACAGCTCCGGCCAGTTCTGGGAACTGCACATGATGCCAAGGAGTGGAGCCAGGGTGACCTGCCTCTATCACACAGGGCTCCATTCAGCTAATGTGCAGCTCTCAGCACTTGTACACCACCAGGGGGAACCCCTGTGTGATGTAGCTGGCTGACTTCCCTGCTTCCTGCTGCTGCTGCCACTACTGGTGGTGGGGGATGTACACCATAGATTCATAGATTCATAGATGTTAGGGTCGGAAGGGACCTCAATAGATCATCGAGTCCGACCCCCTGCATAGGCAGGAAAGAGTGCTGGGTCTAGATGACCCCAGCTAGATGCTTATCTAACCTTCTCTTGAAGAACCCCAGGGTAGGGGAGAGCACCACCACCCTTGGGAGCCCGTTCCAGACCTTGGCCACTCGAACTGTGAAGAAGTTCTTCCTAATGTACCATCTAAATCTGCTCTCTGCTAGCTTGTGGCCATTATTTCTTGTAACCCCTGGGGGCGCCTTGGTGAATAAAACCTCACCAATTCCCTTCTGTGCCCCCTTGATGAACTTCTAGGCAGCCACAAGGTCGCCTCTCAACCTTCTCTTGCGGAGGCTGAAAAGGTCCAGGTTCTCTAGTCTCTCCTTGTAGGGCTTGGTCTGCAAGCCTTTAACCATACGAGTGGCCCTTCTCTGGACCCTCTCCAGGTTATCCGCATCCCTCTTGAAGTGCGGTGCCCAGAATTGCACGCAGTACTCCAAATGCGGTCTGACCAGCACCCGATAGAGGGGAAGTATCACCTCCTTGGATCTATTCGTCATGTATCTGCTGATGCACGATAAAGTGCCATTGGCTTTTCTGATGGCTTCGTCACACTGCCGACTCATGTTCATCTTGGAGTCCACTAGGACTCCAAGATCCCTTTCCACTTCCGTGCCACCCAGCAGGTCATTCCCTAGGCTGTAGGTGTGCTGGACATTTTTCCTCCCTAGGTGCAGCACTTTGCATTTCTCCTTGTTGAACTGCATCCTGTTGTTTTCTGCCCACTTGTCCAACCTGTCCAGGTCTGCTTGCAGCTGTTCCCTGCCCTCCAGTGTGTCCACTTCTCCCCATAGCTTTGTATCATCCGCAAACTTGGACAGAGTACACTTCACTCCCTCATCCAAGTCACTGATGAAGACATTAAAGCGTATCAGTCCAAGGACCAAGCCCTGCAGGACCCCACTGCCCACACCCTTCCAGGTCGAAACCGACCCATCCATCACGACTCTCTGGGTGCGACCCTCTAGCCAATTCACCACCCACCGGACTATGTAGTCATCCAAGTCACAGCCTCTTAACTTGTTCACCAGCATGGGGTGGGATACCGTATCGAAGGCCTTCCTGAAGTCTAAGTATACGACATCCACCCCTCCTCCTGTGTCCAGGCGTTTTGTAACCTGGTCATAAAAAGAGACTAGATTAGTCAGGCATGATCTGCCTGCTACGAACCCATGCTGGTTTCCCCTCAGCATAATTTGTCCTGCTGAGCTCTCGCAAATGTGAGCCTTGATAATTTTTTCAAAGATTTTGCCAAGGATGGAGGTGAGACTGACTGGCCTATAGTTGCCCTGGTCCTCCTTCCTCCTCTTCTTGAAAATGGGGACCACATTGGCCCTTTTCCAGTCCTCCGGGACTTGGCCCGTGCGCCACGAGCGTTCAAATATTCCCGCCAGTGGCTCTGCAAAGACGTCGGCCAGTGCCTTCAGCACCCTCGGATGGAGCTCATCCGGGCCTGCCAACTTAAAGGCATCCAGTTCTTCCAAGTGACTCTGCATCATCTCAGGGTCTACGCATGGTAGTCTGGCGCCCTGCTGCTGCCTCTCTACAACCCCAGTGAGAGACTTGTTGTTCCCCTCACTTAGGAACACTGAGGCAAAGAACTCGTTGAGGAGTTCAGCCTTGTCCCCTCTGTCTGTCACCAATTGTTTCTGCCCATTTAGCAGGAGTCCGCTTTACAAAGAGGGAGAGTGTCCCCATACTCCACCACCCTCCCTTACACCCCACAAACCCCACATACCCACACCCTGCAACCACAACCCCACCACACATACACACACCCTGCAACATACCCTACACTTCCCCACGCACACAGCTACAAAACCTCACAAACCCCACATACACCCACACCCTACCATATACACACAGACCCCCAACCACACCCCACACAATATACAAAAGCAAGGCTTTATTTTTGAGCTAATATGCAAATCATCTCTATATACACTACTGAAGCACAAATCATGACAAAAATATTTTTTGAAATAAAATATGTTATAGTAGATGTTTGACCTTTAGTATAATTTTTTTTTTCTGTTTCTAAGATGGCAACCTCCCACCCTCCCAAGAGGAGAACTACCAGGAACAAGGGGAGGGACTTCCAGTGGCAAAAGTCTGGGGTTGGGGGTGGGACTTCTGATCCCAAGATGGTGACCAGGGGGTAGGGCACCTGACAGGGGGTGGGGCCATGGTTGCAGTCCTTGACCAAATACACCAAAACTCGTTAGGTGGCCGTCCAGGCAAAATAATTGCCCACCCCTGATAGACGATCTTACTTGATATTCCAAGGTGAGAAAATGATCTGCTTGTTGTTTAACAGATAACATTTTCTTCTTCAAGAGGCTACCATTGCCTTCATCATCTGAAAATAAGTTGTAAAACTTTTTTTTTTTTTTACAAGACCCATGTATTTTCAGGGTTATGCCCATCAGAAATTAAGCTAAATATTTTTGTCCCATTATCTATAATATGCCCATTAACGAATACAGGCAATTATTATATAAAATACTCTAAGAATGAACCATGAAGCAGTATAGTATGTTAATGTAATATTAACATTATAGAGTACTAATATAAAAGATAATTATATACTGTTAATTTCCCCTTTTTGTGCAAAACACCTGAGCAGAATAAGCATAATTAATTGTAGTGTCTATGGTTTTTTGCAAAGACGCTATATTTATGAAACAAATCATCAGTATTTCAGACAAAGAAATGTGGGGTTATAAAAAAATGAATAAAGATATCAGATTTTGATATTGTTGTTGTCATACTTCAAAGAATTATGAGAAGGCAAAGCTTTAACGACATTAATGAGTTCAGTTCTCAGTTAAGACTCTCAAGTGCCAGATATTTGAAAAAGAAATTCACATGAAATATGCATTAATAAATATTTACATAACAATTGATTTTTAGTTTTGAAGTGCATTGTTAAGGAAGTAGACATATTTAAGGCACGTGTTATGAAATGGGGACTACAATGTCACCCACATTTGCTAAGCATGTTAACTGTGAACTCATCTCTTGGACAGGAGAGAGTGGGCTTTCAGTGAAATTGTGAGATTAATGAAAATGCACATAGCATTTTTACAAAATAGGTTTTTAATGAGCATCAAATTAGAAATCCATTTAGTATTTTTGTACCTTTGCATTAGTTCACTCAAACAAACCTGAAGCAAAAAACAATGAGAAAATACAGAGCTTGTAAGGCTTGTAGAGAAAAGATAAAAGGTGGATGATGAGGGGTTGAGTGTCTCTCTTTATCTCCTGATAGAGATTTGCAGGTAATGAGCATACATGTATATAAACCATCTGTTGATAATTTAGACTCTATTTTTAACAGATTTGATATGTACTTCATAAATGCATTTCTTCTGAATGAAATGGGAAATTGGTATCGTAGGGGTGGATATTTAAAAGAGATGCATATGTACTGAATTTCCATACCTCATCCAGAATCCTCAAGGTTATCAAAAAGGGCTCAGCCTTTACCAGGGAATACTGCCTATTACTATTCTTTATGTTACTCTCAGAGATACTGGCAGTGGATGTGTGGTGCTGGGCTTTAACGCTGAATGGCAAAGAGCATTCTTCCTTCTGCTCTCTCTACAGAAATATTTAAGTTGATATTTTTAAAAGTAACTGTATTACCTATTATGTCCTTTGCTCTTCTGTACCAGATGTGAAAGGACTGAGATAGCAAACAATTTTATTAAATATAGCAACTGCATCATTCAAGATGGTTGTATCCATCATGTCAGTGGAAGTGTAAATGTCCAGTTGAACTAAAATGTGTCTGTCTAAAGAGGAGCAAAGGACTGTTTTGTCCCTTATGCTTCTATTGAAAAGCTGTTCAAGAACCTTGCTCCACTCATGGTTTGAAACTACAGCTGTGTGACTAATGGATTTTTCCATTTCAATGGCTAAACTAAAACATTGTTTCAAATTGAAACAAAACAGACAACACTGGCAAAACAAAAAGAAAATATACAAACAAAAAGTCATTTGTGATCAATCTGAAATAGTTTGTTTTTTCTGAAAGGGTTTTTTCCCCCTTCATTTTTAGTTAAACTTTTTTAACCATTTAAAAAAAATATAGATCATAAGCTAAGTGTAGAACATAACACTCAGCACCCATGTTCGATTCGAGACTCTTAGACCACCAGGTTTCTGTCACCTGTATGAGCTTGTATGTCTTGTACCAGTTTCTTCATTTTCTTGCCCAATATCCTTGGATTAGTGTTCAAAGTTGCATCTTATTCCAGTAATGCTTATTTCCTCACCAGATTAAATTCAGTTTTTTTACTAACTGTATTGTCTACCTAAGTGCAACCCTGAACAGTATTAATACTTTGTTTCTCTTTCCCTCCACCATATAATATACGTACATCTCCTGTAGTTTATCTGATTTTCCTCTTCCTGTGCACCCGTAAACAATGCTGAATAACAAAATACCTAATGTTGAAAATTATTCAGTCCATATTTCTGCTCTTGTATCATTTACATTCCCTTCCCCTGGTTACAGGATTTTCAAACAAAAAAGTGACTAAAATAGCATGCCCTACTATTAACCTCTAAACCAATAAACACCAGCAGTTCCTCACTGCCTTTGTTTGCATGAGACACACAACACACAGAATAAAGGACCACAGTCAACTGAAAATAAATTTTAATGAAGAAAGATGATCTGGTGTTATTTTGTTGACTTAAGTATTATGTTTTTTTTTTAATTTGTATTAATGTTATCACTTACAGACAGTGTATAAAGGACATTTCCCAACTTGCTGCTTGTTTACCACAGCAGTATTAATATTTTTATTACAATTATTTTAAAGGCTTTTTTCTATTTTTATTTGAAATATTTTTCTTGGCATTTCATGCATCTTGGAAAGCTTGCAGGTCCTAGGTTATGTTTACCTTGGCACTGAATTTTTCTGTGACCTCCTTAAGCCCTACTTCTGCCACAACATCAGCTAGAATCATATTGGATAGAGATAAGCAAAAATAGGAAATAATACACAAATTTGGTGATTGTGATATACATTAAAGTCTATAAACTGTGCCTATAAATAACATATTTGAGGACTTCTGAGAAAAAAAAGATAATGCAATGGCTGCTAAGAGTAATGTCTGATTTTGTAGTGTGTTATTAAACTGAATAAAGGACTAACTGGAACAAGCCACTAAACTAATTGCCAAAATGTTAGTTTCAAAGGGAAGATACATACAAGATACATACAAAGGGAAGATAGTTCAAAGTCCATCTGTATTTGACACTAACAGAGAACTATATGGCATCCAACAACTAAAAGGACTCCTTTACTACTGAAAAGATAATTTAAATCTTGACATAAACCAGTCCAGAAAGAGAGGTGTGATTTGGATTGACAAAGAACAATGTTAAATGGTGTAAGAGATAGAGTGCATGATGACAAAGGTTAGTTACTGCTAATGACTGAACAGGAACTTTTCTTAGAGAGGCAGAGAGCATAGGACAAATAGGCTGAATTTGTTCCAGAAACTTGTTGTGTATACAAGTGCATTAAGGCACGTTTCCTAATGTGCATTAAAATTTAGTACCTCCAATGTTAGGCAGTAAAGAAATGTGCATTAGGCTGCCTTAGCATGTAGTGTTGCACTTAATGCACACAGTTTTAAGTGGTGCTTAATGTGCAGTAGCCTATTTTACTAAGCATTAGCATAATTGCATTTTTTATGCTATGCTTTAATGCACAGTAAAATAGGCTACTGTGCAATTAAAGCACATGTGTAAACATGCCCATTGCCCCTCTACTTCAGAAGCTCTTCTAAACCTAAATGGCTTTAATGTGCAGACAGGAGTGCAGCCCCCCCAGTGTAACTCATGGTGCTTCACAGAAAGAGCCATAAGTCAGATCAGGCCTGGGCAATTATTTTGGGTGGAGGGCTGCTTACCAAGTTTTGGTAAGCTGCTGAGCCCCACCCCATGATAGGCACCGCCCCCCGGTCACCATCTTGGGACTGGAAGTCCTGTCCCTAACCTCTGACCTTTGCCACCGGAAGTCCTTCCCCTTGCCCTTGGCCTAGGTTGACACAAGTTAGTGACACATGTAATGATGGTACCAATTGTTGCAGGATGGGCCATTTTAAAGCACTCTGCAGCTGTGTACTTGGGTTAGGTCATGGCTGTAGAGCACTTTCACTTCTGTCTGCACCCTCAATAAAGAAAACATCTTATTCCAATACAGAAATTATCTCTCTGTCTCCAAGACATATTATCATGAACATAGGAACTAAACCTTTAAAAATATTTGTTCTGTAGCTTAAATAATATTGATCAGTTTGATCTGAGCATGTTCAGGGCTACATATTATAAAGTGGCCTCTCCTATTCTCCAGAATTATAAGTGAAAATTCTATATGTTCGCTTGTCTGAGCATTCTCTCTCTCTTTCTGGGAGGTTTCTTTGGATCAAACTAGAAAGCTGAACATAAATAAATGAGTAGTTAGCTGTGGAATTACTAAACACATATACACACACACGCACACACATGGTGTGTCTACACAAGCTGCTAAATGTGCAGTAGAATTAGACTAATTCTACTGCACATTAGTGTATCATGGCAAAAGCCATGCTCCCAACACAGGCTGCGAAGAAAAATGTCACTAAAAAGGTGTGCACCAGCGCTACTGTGCTATAGCACTAGTTACTGCACATTGAGCTAGTACCTGTTATTACTGCATGTGTAGATGTGTCCACGTGCACGTGTGCACACACACACACACGCACACACACAGAGGAAATCTCAATTTGCATGCAGCTGCATGTAGGTACAAACTATGACAAGAGAATCTATGATTAAAGTTTATTTAAAACCATATTGTAAGTAAGGAGGTGACTTAAATTACAATATGGCATGTTTAATTTCATCTTTTCAGTGCAGGGAAGGAGGAAAGAGGGAAAGTAATTTGGAGCACCATCAACTAGGAACTGTTTTTAGAATGTTTTAAGTAAACAGTCTCGAAGATGATGATTGTATCTATATAATATAAGAGGGACTTGTCCAATGCTATGAAGAATTCTATATGCCAGTTAAAAAACAAAACAAAACAGAACACCAAACCATTCTTAGTCTGAAACTCTACAGAACTTATGCAAGAGTCTCCGTATGACTGCATTCTTCTACTATCATTAGGAAAAGTAAACATTACCAAAATGTAGACACAGTGAAAATTAATTTATTGAATAATTCACATCAAAATATGTAATAATATTCACATTGAATATATTTTGCAATATTTGTCCAGCCTTAGGTTACATGCAAATACACACACATGTATAACTAAAATCGTATAAGCACATGGAAGGAACAAGATAGATGTGGAAGAGTTTAGATGAGTTCACACCCTTAATATTGCAGGCAACCACACCCTTTAATCCCTTCCATAACCTGATCCAATTCCATTTTAAGAAGTAGTCAGGGTTTGTTTTCTATGAAGTGGTTGGTCCAGAACCTAACTGCTCTTAACTGTTACAATCAGTTTCTACAATCTGCCTTAGCTTATTCATGGTCCACTTATATCCATTTGCTCTTGTGCTATTGCCCTTTAGCTTAAATAAGTCTTCTCCTTCTCTAGTATTTACTTCCCTGAGGCATTCATAGAAGGCAATCATATCTCCTTTCCTGTAGCTTAGCCAATAAGCCAGGCTCTTTTGGTTTCCTCTTGGCAAGACAAGTTCTGCATTCATCTGATCATTCCTATAGGCCTGCCCTATTCATCTTTCTTGATGAATTAATCTTTCTTGAACATTGGTGACCAGAACTGTTCACAGTATTACAGATGAGATCTTAGAAGTGCCTTGTAATGGTATTAATACTTTAACAGATCTATTGGAGTACCTTGCCTAACACTTCCTAGGATTGCATTTGCCTTTATCACAACTTCATCATCCCGGTGGCCCATAGTCATACCCAGCTCTTTAATGTCCTCAGTGGGCATGTCTGCACATGCATTTACTCTGGTTTAAATTTACTGCACAGTAAGTTACTTCACAGTAAGCGAGAATAGGCCGGTATCTACACGTGCAGGCATTAAAGTGCATTAACGCTGTGTGTGGATTGATTTGGGACTATAGTTAGTAAGTGCAGTAAGATGTCTATATGTGTGTTACTGTGCAATAACTAATCAGGAGTAAATTTGATGCAGGTATCAAATTTACACTCAAGCTGGGATAAGTCACCATATTTACTGTGCAGCATGGGTGTGCACATATAGACACATGCCTATACTGTGCAGTAATTTCAGTTACTTCACAGTAAATGTGCATGTGTAGACGTGTCCTGTCATCTCTAATTGAGCTCCTACCTTGTGGTAGACGTTCTTGGTTTTAGTCCCTAAGCCCATGACCTTGCCCTTCCTATTTTTTCACTTCATATTTCTTTTACTCCAAACTTCAGTGTTATCCACTATTTCTTTAATGATACCTTGATTCTCCCATGTTTTGATGATGCCATCCAAGTTTGCCTCATCAGAATATTTCATCAGTTCACTGTTACGTTTGTGACAAAGTCATTATTTGCAAGTTTTTCAGGGGAAAAAAAAGATTTATTATGCAAGCTCTGTTCTCTCAATAGGATACATAGCACTCTTAAATCTAACAACCATCTGCAATGAACACTCACACTAGGTAACAATTTACAGATAAAAATCAATCAGCCATCCTTAGCTGGCTTACATAACAACATACAAGAGCCCTGCCATGCTTAAATAGATACATATCACAGCTTAACTAAATTATTGCTGTTTTTATTTACATAATCATCTTTTTTCTCTTTTTTGTGAGTAAATGTAATGCTCATTTGTTGTAAGACCAATTTCCAATTTCTACCTCTAAAGGAAAAAAAAGGCCTCCCCCCAGCCCTCCAGGAGCTGTGCCTTAGCAAGGGCAGGGTCTGCATCACCTGGCCACCTCAGAAGCAAGGAGAGTGCACATGTGAAAAAAGAAAAGTTGTCACTCTCATTATGCTCTCTGGGCTGCAATTTCTAGGTGACAATCTATCCTGAAAATTGATGCACTTTTTGCTCAGCATACTGCACTAGTGATATGATATTTTTTTGGTCCTACAACTGCAAGAGAAGTGTAAAGAAAAATGAACACCACTGTATGAAGGCTATGAAATAGCCTTCATTAGTCTGATGAAGGCTTTTGATATGGTCAACAGAAAAGGCCTTTTTACTGTACTGAAGAAACTGGGTTGTCCCCCACAAACTGTTGCACATCAGTTGCTCATTACATGAAGGCAACTGTAGTGCATCAAAACAAAGAATAAAATGACATCAACAAAGGGTGAAAGAGGTGTGTTCTTTAACATCTACTTTTCATTCCTGCTTCTTCGTGCATTCAGGGACAGCAATGATAGCATTTTTCTTCAAACTAGACCAGATGAAGGCTTGTTAAACATTGCAAGGTTTAGCATGAAAACCAAGGTTAAAGAACTGATTCCAAGATATTTCTTGTTTGCAGATTAAATGACCATGGCTGCCCACAGTGAATTTTCTCTGCAAAGTCTCTTGGGCAAATTTTCTGAGTCATGCAAAAGCTTTGGGTTGACAATTAGTCTCAAGAAGACTGTAATTGTGCACCAAGGGGTGGAAGAACCAATACCCGACATCACTCTGGAGGGTAAATCTCTTGGCATCGTCAACAGCTTTTATTACTTGATGTAGAAGGTTTGGGGTTAAGTAGCTCCACACACAGTTCTTCACTGCTTGCTTACAGCCTTTTCACTATCATTATTTCTCCAGGTCAAACTCCCTCCAGCCAGGACACATTCAACATAAACACTGAACACTATAAGTAACGTATATTTTTTGGTTCGCTCCCCCAGTATTCACAGTCTCTTGAAACACTCAGTCTTTCCATGAACTGCTGTCCTCTTCACAGCCTCAAGTCAACTCTCATGAAAAAGTACCCCAGGCATGGTCCCTGGGCTCTACCATAAACTGACCTGCTAGCTCTCTCCCTCTCAGTTCTCCACTCTTAGGCTTTTGGACTCAGCTGTCTGCCTGTCTCTGGTTCTTCCTCCTAGAAGCCTAACACTCTCTCTGGTTCTTTCTCAATGTCTCCCTCCCTGACTCCTTTTCCTAGGAGCCTTTTATCTTCCTGCCAGCTAATTATCTAAAGCAGCTCACCCCATTGTTTAAGCAGCCTGCAATCATTCCTTATAGCCACCAGCCGGGCTTTAATTCTTGCAAGCCTGCAGACTGTTCCCAGGCCCTTGGAGCTGGCAGACTGCATCCAGGCTCCTTAATCTGGCAGACTAACACATTGTTACACTTGGGTTCATGATCAGCAGTAATCTTGACCTTCAGACTGAACTGACTGACAGAATTGGAAAAGAATTTAAGAATTTTGGGCTACTACAGAAACCTGCATGCAATAACAGCAAATTATCAACTAAAGTGAAGATATGAATCTGTGAGACTTGTGTGCTGTCAGCCCTGCTTTATGGTTCAGAAATGTGGACTACATCAACACAGGCAAATCAAGAGACTGAACAGCTTCCACATGAGATGCATGTATAAGATCCTGAAAAAGAAGTGGGAAGACAAAATACCAAACACAGTGGTGCTAGAGCGTGTGGGACTGACACACTTAGAAACCACTATCAAGAAGAGGAGGTGGCAATGGCTTGGCTATGTCATGAGAATGGGAGGAAACTGTATTCCATCCCCAAGAATATTTTGTACAGTGAGATTTCGGATGCCTCTAGAAAGTGGGCTTGTCCTCCCTGGCAGTACCACAACGCGTGTAAAAATTATATGAAGTTGTTCAACATCAATGTAGAGATCTGGGAGGAATGCGCAGAATCTCATCTGATTTGGAGGGAACATCTGGCAGCACGACGTGAAGCTGCTTTGTTCCAGAGGATGGAAATAAAGTGAGAAAGAAGAAAGCAGCATACTGTAAACTTGGACTCCAACTCAGACAATACATGGATCTGTGAAACTTGAAACAAGCTATGCCACTCTCAAATTGGGCTTGTCAGCCAAAAGTTGATTCAATAGGAACTTGACTAGACCACTTATGTGTACACCATGATCCAGAAGATTAATGGTTGCCTATGGTTGAGTCACAGGAGTGAGGTTCTGACCAGACAATGGTAAATTTACAATTTAAAAGGAATAACTATAGCATGAGTAACATCAGAAACAGGAAGAACGTTTCCCACTAAGGGGAAATTAGGAGAGAGACTGTATATTGGGCACCATATTAGAGAATCACTATGTCTGAAAGGACACACATATTCTCCTGGTCTTAATAAGATCAGAAAAATATTATAGTATGGAAAACATGTATTTTTTGTGGGGTACAAAGTTACTGGCATAGTGTGAGTCCCCTTAGAAGCCAGTGGGTGACATGTGAATAGCCAGAGAGGAAAGTGTACTTAAGTTTTCTTTTCCTTGTTCTTGTTTTTTACAATGAATCTTTTTTCTTATCAATTTACAAACCACTTGTTGTCAGTGATACTTGTAATTCCAGAATGTTACTTGTGATTCCAGACCATACAGGCTTACCCAATCTGCATAGAGAGAAATACACTTTTTCTGAGTGCATGACTAGACAAGGATCCACCTGGCTGGCAAAATATCCTCTGCTGAATAAGACAGGTATAGATAAAGAAGCAAAGGTTAAGGAGTTGACTTCTGGCACATCTCAGCTTGTTCTTAGTGGTCAAGCAGCAGATAGCAGAAAGGGCCCCAATGGTGTGGAAGTACCCCATGAGTGTGTCTCAAAGGTGTACCCAGGCTGCATCCAGGGCTGGGGAATGTCACAGTTGCCTTACTAGAAACCTGGTCTTGTTCCTTTGAATGTAAGTATTTTGGAACATCAAAGAATTTAGAACATAATTATGTTTGTTTTAAAGCAGGAAGCCAGAGGAGACATTAATTTGCTATTTATTTTTTTAAGGCACATGAGCACGTAGAAGCAGAAAAGAAACAGCTGAAGCTCACTGGAAAACAGGTTCATATATTAAATGGAAATCTACCAAGTGTTTCCATTATCATGTTTGTTGACCTGTATGGTAGTGAAGGTTAGCAAAACTTCTCAATCCAAATTTCTCTAATAACACTTGCTCAACAACAAGCTAAAAACATGGTAGAACAATAATACCAAGGGATTAAAGACTTTTTCAGAAGAAAGGCAGTTCCAAATAACACCTCCCCACTTTGTAATTACCTTTCAACCATCTTCATGCACACACAAAACATATGGACATGTTTGCAAGGGTCTGGTTAAATTGTTCAGCTAACATATTAGAGTGTAGCTGGTATAGGAAGGACTTGAAGCCAAATTCAGTTTGGTCTTTGGGTTGTATGCATTTAGGCATTAGGATGACTCTTGCTTAGGTACAGACATTCAAAAAGACCAAGGCAGAATCTATCTAAGTCACCTGGTTTTCTGTAAGTGGCATAGTTTAGATTGGTTATGAACAGAACACACATTTGCCCTTTGGTGCGGGGGAGCTAAGGGGTCGGGGGGTTGCAAATTTTAGACTGGATTCCACCATTTTTAAACCAGTCTATGTGAGCTGAACTTCTATTCTGTTATGGATATCAACCAGTTTCTGATCGCTTATACTGGTAAATGTGTAATGTCTGTACCTGGCCCTTGTCTCAGAAGAAGTGCTGCTTTAGAAGAAGGAAAAAATGCCCCCTATTTCACACTGCAAGATTTTTAAATCAGCAAAATTTGCTGCTTGCTTTATATATCACAAATCTCCCGCCTCTCTGATCTCAGACTATATTGCAGTGCTACTTAGGAGCAGTTTTATATCAGACTGATAAGAAAACTTTAAAAGATTTGCAATATACTTTGATTTTCCACACTACTAAAATTGAGGTTGATATTGGGCATAAAATCATGTATTTATGTTTCCGTTGAAAGCTAAGGCTTTCTTTAACTTGAAAGGTCAAGTATAAATGAGATGAGTGAAAGGAAAATGTGTGCTTTTATTAAACTTTTGTAAGTTTGTGTTTATTTGTTACTACAGTGGGACCGCCAGGTCTCGAACACCCGGTCACATGCAGCCTTGGTTCGAGCAATGGGTGGTGTACACCTTACAGACTCCCATAAATTGACAAGTAGATGTTCACTCCTCAAGTAGTCTTCCCCTATCTCGCCTGCCAAGACTTTGAATCTTTCCCAATGGGGGGCTGACTACCCGGGCTCCTTCTGCGGCACGTGATCTGCCCGATGGTTACTTGTGGGGCTCCACCACCCCTACACCCCAACGTTATGCCACCTTGATGGGTCTCTCAGTCTTCTTGGCCATGCTCCCCTTCTCATACAGCTGTGGGGCCTCTCGAGTCCATTCCTGTTCTGGGTATCAGCTCTTGAGGCCAATTCGCTTACCTTGACCTGGGTTGTTTGTGTTTGGAGATCCCGATCGTGAAACCTATTCTCACCCTACAGTGGACTATTTCCCTAGGGACTGAATCCCAATGTGATGTCCTATGGGCCCTCCACCAATTATTCTATTTGTATCGGCCACTCCTTTCTCTCAACCCCTTCACACAGGGAAACACAAAAGAAAACCACAAAAGAAAACCACAAAACAACACTTTTACCGTATCGCTGGGAATCTGGGTAGCCCCCTCTTCTGGTCCCTTACATCAGGGTACCGGGTGCCTAGTTCCCTACGATCTAGCTAGGGGATGACCCCTACTTGGGGCCGTGTACCCGTGGCCTCCTGCTCGGGTCATCTTTCCCCCTTTTTTCTGGTTCTTCCCAGGGCCTGGTGCTGCCCCACTTCTCTCCCTTCTGTAGTGTCCCGATTCAGGTGCCTCGTGGGTCCTCCAAGTTTGGCTGGCTACCTTCTGTATTCAGGGTAGGTGCCCTGCTTCTTCACAGTCTTTTCTGCTGCTTCTCCTGGGACTCACCCAAAGGGGAAAATTCCTCCTCCTCCCAACTGGTCCCAATACTCCCACCTGCTATGGTGTGGGTCTTCACATCCTCTTCTCTACTTCCCCTGGTGCTGCTGCCTTTGCTGATTGCAGGGGCTACTTCTGGCTCGTGTCCCGCACTGTCAAGCCATTCCCTGCTGCCGCTACCAGGATCAGCATCAGGAGCATCCTCTGGCTCCTCGTCTGGTGCTCCTTCCTCCCTGAGGGATTCCCGGAATGGGTCCCGTGGCCGTGCCCTCCTTGGGTCCGCTCTCCCTCTCCCTGTTGTTCCACTGGTGGTCATTTTTATTCCCGCTGGCTGGCAATTCCTAATGACATCATCGGCCGGCCGCAGCTGGATAAAGATGCAGCTAACGAGCCGCGCGGGCTTCTCTCCCCGTTCTGGTTGCGCCGCAGCTCCTGCTGCAGGTAAGTTTTTCCTTGTTTTAACTTTTATGTTTGTTCGCTTTCCTTCCTGTTTATTCTGCTCCCTGGGACTTTCCTTTTTAGTCCGGGGTCCTTCTCCCCATTCTTTCCCAGGACATACAGTATTCCTTGGCAAATGAAACTATTGGCAATTGTGATAAAAAATAGTAGGAAAATTAAGGGAGTAGAGTGCATAGTATTTCACAATACAGATAAATCTTGCTTTAGTAATGTTGGAGCCTTTGAATACCTTATATAATGAAATATATTTTCTTATAGTATCCAGGGCTAAGTACAAACAGTGAAAAAGGCCAAAGCTGAATTGATTCAGTCTTTGCAGGTTAGTCTAAACTGCAGAGATTAAATTGAGAAGTGAACAGACATTCACTTTTAATTCAGAAAATGCAGCCACATGCCTGCAGTGGCTTAGGCCAGAAGCTGGGGGGGGGCTAGAGCACAGCTCCCAGCCTGCCAGCTACTGCCAAAGGGAAAGGACTGAAGCTCCAAGGCTTTCCCCCAGGCGCTGCTTGAGCAGAGTGGGTGTGGCCAGGCCCCAGCCTGGGGCTAGCACACTAGAGGGTGGGAGTTTAAATCTCTTCCCTGGCCCACAAGGGACCCCAGCTGGGGTCTGCATGGGTGTGAGGGGCAGTGCCTGCCAGGCTTTTGCCCCTCACCTAGTCTCCACTTGTGGGGAGGACAGTCCCTGCCAGGCTGAGGATGGGGTGGGCAGGTAAAAAGATAGTGGCATTGAATTCATAAAAGCTTGAACAAGTATAGTCTTTTCTCTGAAGTGAGCATGTACTAAACACAGCAATTTGCAACCTCAAGTGCACAACAAAGAACAACAAAAAATCTTCACCTAAGATATAGCTCAGTAAAACACAGTGAAAGCACACACAACTTAGTCTAACTTAAAATGGAATGTAATAAAGCAAAAACACAACAGAAAGCCTTGCATAAGTCTTACATAATCCTGAGGGCAGGGTGTCTCCTTACAGCCAGGTATTTAGAAAGTCCTTCTTGGGGAATCAGTAGCTGGTGTAGGTGTTGGAGTGGAGATCCTGCAGGCCTCATCTCTACCTGGGTTTTTACAGGTGCACTTGTACCCCCTTCTCCCCCTTGGATGCCTTGACATTAGTATGTTTGTCACCTATAGCACATTTGGGAGGACTCTTATGCATTCATTGTCTTTTGTTTCTTCTTAGGAATTCCAGTCTCCCACCTTTTACAAGTTCTGCTTTATAATGTAAATGTAGTTCTCTGCTTTCTTTAGTCACACCAGCCCAAGCAGCCTGGGACCCTCTCCTGTTCCCTTAGTTCTGTCTCCAGCACGCACATGTGATGATTGTGTCAGGTCTTTGCCAACATCTCCCACCTCTCAGTCTGGTCCTGTAGAGCTCCTTATGATCACAGGTGGCAGAGGACCAGTCCCTCCAACCCTGTTTTCCCAGCCTCTCCTACCTCCTCCATGGCCTGGAGAGCTGAGGAGAATTATGGCCCCTCTCCTTCCCCTTACCAACTGCTTGCCTCAGTCTCTGCCAGAGTTGGGAGGGGTGGAGTCTGCTGGTCTCCCGCCAGCCCCCTTCCAAACAGACCCTGGCTGGGGTCCCATTCCAGTGGGAAAGGGGGTTTAAATCCCTCTCCCTCCCCTCTGCCTGAGCCTGCCTGCCCCCCCCCCACCCCCTCTGCTCCAGAAGGGAAAAGTCTGGCAGGTGCTGCCCCCCCAGGCAGACCCAGCTGTAGTCCCCAGCCAGGTTTCCCACCCCCAACCCCTTGTTAGCCAGCCCTCACTGTTCCAGCTAGGGAGTAGAAGGACAGGGCCAACCCTGCTCTCTGGAGAAGACAGCCCATCCCCAGTCCAGGGCTGGAAAGCATGCTGGGATGCTGGGTGACTGTGATTTAACTTGAACCAGGAAAGGGGTCTGGGACAGAAGTTTCATAAACCAGTTTGACTTAAATCAGTTGAGCCTGATACTACATTCAACCAGGTTTATCTTAAACCAATTTCAAACATTTTGAAACTGGTTTATGTGTACTGAACTTCTGTTCTGTTATAGGTTCAAACCAGTTTCTGATCACTTGAATTCGTTTATGTATAACTTCTGCCCCTAGCCCAGGAAACGAATGGGTTATTTGCTTCCTTCAGTTCCAGTCATGAAATCTATACCCAACTTTCCAACCTCTTATAATGACTCTAACAAGTCATTCTATTGTTAATCAGATCCTGTATTTTATTAGGATTTATCACAGGAATAAGTGCTTACAGGAATAAGTTTTCTGTTCTGAACAAGGAGTCACAACTGAGGTCTTCATCTTGTCATGCCCTGAATGAATCATTACTGAAATAGTATACTAAAGAGGAAAGCAAAAAACCCTTAAATCTATGGATCTGCTTCTCAATTCAAGTTCTGATGAACTGGTTAAAGACATGCTAGAACTGCTAGTTAAATACAGTCCTTGAAAATGTTTGTTGTGCATTGGTCACGACCAGTGATAGTGCCTATAATTAAAGCACACTAACAAAAAAATGCTAAACTCATAAAATGTGGCACCTACGACCACCAGATCTTGAATATAACAATGTGATGTGTGAACTGGTTTTTGTGGGATTTGACTGTATTTGAGGCTGTGTTGAACATGCTGGCAGTTTATAACTCTTCAATATAGCTGGTTCTAAAATTTGCAGAATCAAAATAAGCCTGATTTTTACCTATAGGAATCTACTAAATGTACTAAAGTCATTCTCCTTAAAAGTGTATCATTCACCCAGAGAAATCTAAGGAAGTTACAGTAAAATCTAGTCCATGAGAAGTTGTTCCAAAGATATCACATGGATGTCTATTTTTAGTTTCCTGTATCGAAAATTCTCAAGCTTTCTGAACCTCCCTTACATCCTACTGGTAATAGACTTTTAGGCAAATTTTCCACTGCCTTACACTTTATGCATTTCTGATAATATTCCCTAGCAATGGAAGATTGCCTATTGCAGCAGTGTGCTTTGCTTCATTTCATGCAATTTCAACTTACCCAGGTTGACAGGGTACCTTGTATAAGTTTTATATACCTAAATGTACTCACCATTATGAAATTTGGCTTTGGATTCATCCTGCGTTTTTCTTTGTTTAAAATCATCCAACTACTCCTAGTCTCAGCCATATGAGTGTAATCCTGAATAATTCTTTTCTTTCCGTGTGCAGGGTTAGCTGTTTTGCCAGGCTGTATTTAGTAATTTTAATCTTACCAGAATTCTCCAGCATCTGCTCCCTGGGAGTAGTAAATTCATGTGTGCTTTTTCTCTGAGTCTTTGTGCGATGATCATGCAAAATTCTAGTGCACAGCATGACATGGAAAGTTTACACGCCTGTGGTGTGCCAGATAAAATCATGGCTTCTCTTTAAAAAGATCTATTGCTGTCATGATGATAGTCAAAAAGGCACTTATGTTACCACAGCCATAAATAGGGTTTGTTCAGGATTTTGGTATAATCCAGTACATTTATTTTTGTTGTGTTGATTAATATAGAGAGTATGTATAAAATGTTTCCTATTTCCAAAAGAAAGCTACTGACTAGCTGTCACCACAAAGCTCCTAACATGGTTTTTTGTCTTGGCCTCTGTATCACATTGTGATTACTTTGGGCTTAATTTTTTTTTGTAAACTCTATCCTTTGAAAATCTTGTCTTTGGAACCAGTTTCCTAGCAACATCATTCTCAGGGAATGGAATGACATATTGCCATTTAGATGCTCTGATTGTGATTTTACAGAGAAATAAATAGCATGCACTCAAGGCAACATTAAATTAGGAGAAACAAAGCTAAAAACGAATAATGGTGAACAAAATTGGAAAGAAGCTCATCATATCTATTTGCATGAGATGATGGAATTTTGTTCCAAAAGGCTGACAGTGACATGTCAAAATAGTTTAATAGTTTCTGGATGCCTGTAACCAACTGAGAAATACTCTTAAAAAGAAAAAGCAATGAAACTATGTAAGAATGTATGTAATGAATTTTTCCTACATCTCCTGCATATTTTGTAATTAAAATGTGCTGTTTCATATGATTCAATATTTATTACATGTTCTTCTCTAATGATTAAGACATAAAAGAGAAGAGTTATTATGAGTCAAGTTAGAACATTTACTCTTAACTCCAGCGAGGGGGGAGGGGAGGTAATGCATTTAGCCACAACTGTCCCAGGTTCTACAGACTATTACTGTTGACCTATCTAAGAATTAAAGCTCAGAATACCAATCTTGCACACCTCAATTAGTTTATTGATTGGTGGACCATACGCAATCAATGATATAAAGCATTATCAAATCTTGATCTGTTGGGTTGTAGAGTATTCTTGAGGAGGAATCTCAGAATTGATTTTCTCACAGCCTCCTTTTATAGAAAACTTGTTCACAACAAATAATCTCATAGACTTAAATTGGTCAAATAGGCCACGTACAGATGAGTGTGGCCATGCAGTACGTGGTGCCGCAGACACATCTCTGGCACCACATACCACATGTTCTGCTGTTCTCCATGCTGCAGTGGAGCAGTGCAGAGGGTTTTTCTGACCCCTGGATATCCAGGGGTAAAAAAAACCTGCTGAAAAAAAAGCAGAGTAGCACACATGGTGGCAGCATGTACCATCTGAAGCCAGAGCCTGGCCAGCCAGAGCCATGCTTCACTGCCAGCCAGGCTCCATACAGCAGAAGCAATGTGGCTGCAGCCCCAGAAGGTCCCCAGGCCCCCAGGTAAGGCTCCTGGGGCCAGCCTAGTACTGGCCCCAGCCTACCCTACCCCATCCAGGTCAACTTACCATGTGCTAGAGTTCACATGGCATGGACATTACCTGGTGCACCACCACTTGTTGTCCCTGGGGAACCAAACAACCACGTATATCTGGACATGACCATGGTCTTAACTTGAGAGAAGCAAAGGGAAAAGACCTGTGGTATCAGGCATAAGTCATGTTTACTGGTAGCCATCAGGAATTTTAAAACAGAAAACTAGGTAGAGGAACTAGACATTTATCAAACAATCGTCAACAAATGTCTAGGTTACTAGGGTTTGAACAAGTTAGTTTCTGTAGCAGGGGCTGGGATGCAGCCTCTGCTAGACCCCCAAAGGAGGTTTCATGCCAGGGGGAAACTTGCCCAGCATATCCAATGGCAACAAACCCTGGGGGAAAACTTATTTGGTGGGGTCTGGACAAGCCGTGCCACACAGCATGCTGGAGTGGGATGCTTGCGGATGGGGAACTCACTCGGTGCAGCCCAGGTGAGCCACACTTATCCAGTGGACTGGGAAAGCTCCAGGGGGGAAAACTCACCCAGCAAGGGCTGGACAAGCCACACTGCCTGGCACAGCAGGGAAGAATGAAGGGGGAGGGGAACCCACTGAGTGGGGCCTAGATAGACTGTGCTTCCCTAGTATACTGAAAGGAGCTCCAGGGGGAACTGGAGCTGCACACCAGCTCCAGGGAACACATGCCTTGGGGGCCAGTGCTGACTGACCCAGAAAAGGCCTGGGAACTTTAAAAGGAAGATGTCAAGAGAGGTTCAGAATTCAATGTCTAAGGAAAAACAGACATTGCAGCAGAACTGGGAAGAGGACTCTGCCGCAACAGACACCCAGCCAGCTGCATCTTCATAGGATGCCAGGATACTGCAACCACAAGTGAGTGACCAACTTGATCCACAGAACAAGATAAGTAATGCTGGATGGTGGGGTACTTGTGGCTGGATCCACCAGTCAGAGGGACACAGACACCAGGAAAGAGAGTGCCTAGGGAAAGATTGGTAAGTCCATCTGGAGAGGGGGCATGAATGGACACCAGAGGCAGTGATAGCCTCATGGGACCCTAGATAACCCAGGCAAAGGAGAGACTTGCCTGAAGGGACTGGTGACCTGAAGTCACCAGGATCCTTGAACCCAGCCTCTGAATTTTCCCTGAGAGAGTCATACAGACAAGGGGAAGTCAGTCTGTTTTTCCTTTTGTTTATTATTCAGTACTCCCAGGCTAGGGATAGATAGCAGGGGAAAGTCAGATCCCCTCAACATCTGAGTTATAGTTAATTAAGCCACAGGACATACACCTGAGAACTGGTGAGTTGCCTGACTGTAAGTCTCTGAGACTGGCAGGTAGAAATCTCATCACCTAGGATTCACCAATCCTGGAGCGAATGAAGACTACCTCAAGTTAGCCTGGAACACTCAAGAGAGAGACCCGTCTAGACAGTGTGGTCAGCAACCAAATTGGGCCAGGGAGAAGCAAAGAGCCAGAGACTCACACTCATTGTAAGCAAAGAAGGATGGCTCATCAGCAGAGAGGAAAGGGGAAGGGTTTAGGGATGGTGGAGCCCTGTAGAAGACCTACCCTTGTCAGTATGACCATAACCCTAGACACCATCCATACTCCCAAAGAATAGCTTAACATCAAGACATGGCAGGTGAGAGGGAGAAAAGATGAGATAGAGGTCCCGGTGATTCCAACATGACGAAAGGGAAGTGAGTAGACTGGCCCACTCACAGTCTCTAATATGCCAGCCTGCTCTGCCTTTTACCTAACTTCAGATTAACACAGCTAACCACCATTCTTTTAAGATAACTAACAAAACTACCTAGAATATTGTCTAACTACTTAGTACTAAAAAAAAAAAAAGCCTTATCCATGCAAACTAAAGTAGATACACAAATTGTAGCATACCCAAACACATCTAGATTGATTCTCTCTCAGTGGGGAGGAGACACTGGCACTCCATGGCCCTGTATGGGTCATGGCCCCCAGGGTATGCCTCTGCCTTCCTTCTTTAAAATAATTCCTCAAGATGCATCCTTTGAGGAACATCCTGAGCTTGTTCCCTACCCAACTCCATGATTGCAGAGCTGGGCAGGGAACAGGCTCCCCAGCCCCCACCAGCAGGGAGTTCCCAGTCCCAGCTCCATAGTTACAGGGCCAGCACTGGGAGATCCTTATCTCCCAGTGCTAGCTCTGTGGTCATGGGGATCAGGCTGAGATAAGGATCTCCCAGCTCTGTCCCCATGGTCTTAGAGCTGGCATTGAGAGATAAAGATCTCTCCCAGCCCCTTGCTCCCTGATCATGACCTCGGACTGTGGGGCTTGGAGCTCCCTGCTGCTGGGGCAAGGGGACATAGTTCCCACCTGGGCTATGGTGGCAGAGCCCACTCTAGCAGCAGGCAGCTCCTGGGGACAGGAAGCAACATGCCTAAAACAAATATATATGATAACACATGAAATTTGCTTTCATGTCCTGAAATATTAACTGATAACCTGCTTGTCTGATAAACATTTTGTTATGGATGTTGGTTTGCTAGAAAATTCATGGAAAGGGAAAAAGGACTGAATAG
This sequence comes from Alligator mississippiensis, assembly GCF_030867095.1. Lineage (NCBI taxonomy): Eukaryota > Metazoa > Chordata > Crocodylia > Alligatoridae > Alligator > Alligator mississippiensis. Next base: position 53,817,378 of record NC_081825.1, on the reverse strand, counting down.
AGTTAAACTGAATTATTTAAACATTCATCTGAAAAGTTCGTAGAAAACATTCTGTAATGCTCACAGTCTTTCCCTAAGAGATCATTCCTCAATATTTTGGGGATGTCATTAAATGATTATTTGGAGAATGAAAAATGTGTTATAACTAATGGGAAAAAAAAGATTTAGAATTTTACTTTATCTATAACAGTGTTTCAAATGAGCTGGTGGACAAAGAAAAAGTACCTTATTTGAAAGAAAAGTACTTCTTGCAGAAAAATGTGGCACTGAAATTTACGCAACAGATTATGCTGTGCAGTGACTATTCAGTTTATAAAAGCTCCTATGAACCAGAAGTCTAAAAGAAATTAATTAATTGCAAGTTCCAAGTCAATTAATTTCAGGTCTAAAAGTGCCTTTGGTTTATACACATGCTCCAGGAGGCAACATTTTGTTTTAGAAACACGGACTGTGTGAAATCAATTGGAACAGCAACCATGTAAATCATTGGTAATTACTAACTAATAACGAAATCTGGGCATCATAAAATAGATCCAGAAAGGGATTCATGTATTTTGGGCACCCTGCTACCAAGCGGAATTCATACTCCTGAGTTAGGTGCCCAGTCCCCCTACAGATCATAGGAGAGACACCTAAGAATGGGATTGACAGAAACTCAAGCAGGGGTGAGCATTCTCTGAGAATTTGGTGCCCTAAATCAGCCCTCTCTTTCCACTCCCCAGCATAAGCCTCTCAGATCACTTTATGCAGAAACTCAGGAGTCAAAGAACCCTTAGGAAGATGAGAGGCCTGCTATCAGCCTGAACTGGAGCAAGGCTTGATCCCAGATCTCTTGCATTCAGGAGGGTGCCCAAACCACCAGACTCAGGGAAGGTCAATTCCTCTTAACCTTCTCTATCGATATTCTGTTTTCCTTGGTGATTGACTATTTGCTAAAACAAGAACTTGAGCCAGACTTTCCCAGAACCTAAGAGCTTTCTGGACCCTCTAGATGTGAAAGTAAAAGTGTGATAGGATCTGAGGTGTGATCCACACAATCGTGCTTTCTGCCATACCATATGATCCCAGGCTTCCCCTGTATCAGCAAGATCATGATCCCAGGCTCCCCCTGTACCAGGAAATAGAAACTCCCACAGCTGAGAGCCCCATCAGCTGATGGGACTCCCAGCCACAGGGGCCCCTGGCCACATGTTCAAATAATGGTGTGATAGAAAGCCATTACACAGTTATTCCACATATTTTGTGGAATAATTTTGTAACTTATTCCTCTTTTTATCATGCCATTAATTGATTGAACATGTGGCCAAATGATCACTTAAGATGTGATTAACTGGTTAATCATGCCTTAAGTGTAACATGTAGAAGGGTCATTTGTAACTGCTAGGTTTTAGAGCCATTCCCTCAACCACTCTCTCTCTCATCCTAATGAATATTTAAAATTAATTGAAGAAAGTCACAATATAAATTTGGGGTTTCTTCCTGTTCTGATTTAATCTGAACTAGTTGATTCCACCTAAATAGCTGTGTCCATTGATTTAGACCTAAATTAATTAATTAGGTCTAAATCAATGGACGTAGATTAATCATTGCCTTTAATGAAATAAAATAGGTTCAAGGATGGTTTTTAGTTCAGGCACTGGCACAGGATACAAAGACCTACAGTCAGTTCCTATTTTATCTACAGATGGAGGGCAAATCTTTCTGGGTCCCAGTCTTCATCTATAAAACTGAAGTAATCACAGTTCTGCACCTCACAGGTCTCTATGAAGGTTAAATACATCACTTGACTCTAAGATGCAGAGATAGTCTGGTGATGGGGTCATAAAAATATCTAAAATAGGAAGGTAAGCTAACTAATAGAAAGTTGTTTGGGCTATAAAGGGATCTGATCAGTGAGTATTATCAAGCTGCAGAAAGTTATGATAATTGACATGATCATCTTGAAGTAGTTTTTTTTACCTGTTTTGTGCTATTCCTGCCTAGACAAAATACTCTTCCAGTTATATTTTTATAATCTGCTGGAATAAGAATATGTTGCCACTGGCTTGTTTTCTTGCCATTGTTTTCTCACAATGAGCTCCTGAGACCGACTGGGAGATACCCTGTATTCATTTGATTTTTGATTTCTCCTCAGTAACCTAGCAATTCTGCCTCAAGTAATACCACAGGTGCACTGTAGACTTCAAATCCAACAGGCCTTTCTGTGCAGAGAAGGGACTTCCAACAGTAAGTAAAGGGTCTGTGAGGTGGCACTCACCTCACTTCACTGTGGCCAGAGAAGTTTTCTACTGTAGACATATGTAGGTAGAGATCCTGGAAACAGGTAACGTTTCCAAATGTATCATGCATTTTTATTAATTCCTCATTATATCACCATATAGATATGGCTGCTGTGGAAAAGTGAGGAAAAAAAATCAGATCTGGGTTAAATATAGGACTTGGGGCCAAAGCCAAAAAAAGGATTAAAACACTTAAGAAAGGAGAGAGGTGGACTTGAGGGATGCTTATACATGAGCAGTGAGGGCCCTCCAATGTGTTGTAATTACCCACCACTCCCAAAGAACATGTATAAACACCCAAGGTGCCTAAATCTAAAAATTAGATCCAAGGCTATGTCTGGGGAGAGCCTGGAGCTGTACTACCAGGGAAGCCTGCCTTGTTCCCTCTCCATGTGCTCCCAAGGCTGCAAATTAGTAGATATTTAAAAGTAATGTGTGCTCTTCCATGGGACAAAGAGTCTAAATGTCTTCAAGTTGGAGCTCAACAGGTTTACAAAAAGGAGAGTATGATCAGTGAACAGTGTTCTTAGATCAGTAATCCAGTGCATGTGATACTGTATCAGGTATTTGCTTACCCCTATGTTGCAGAAGTGCCTCATAATCCCATGCTTCATTTCTTCTACTGTAAAGCCCAGAATGTTTTTTTTCACTTCATGAAATGCTTTTGTTTCATTTCTTTCTGCCTCCCTCTGAAGAATTGGCCACAGACAGAGGTGGGAATTTCAATGGAGTATGCTGGTGCCATACTAGCTCCTTTCAAGGACCTGGCTGAGGAGGGCCTTGCTTTTCCATGCAGGGTCAAACCATTAGCAAGGAAGTGTCAGGAAATAACTGTGCTCTCAGATCAAAATGGCAAGGTGTGAGGGCTGTTTTTGCCTTGTTCTATAGTCTGGAGCATGGTCCTCTCCTTAGGCTGCTCTGAGCCAACTGGCTTCTCTGAAATTGCACTACCAGGGCATGGTAACATGCTCACAAGGAACATGACAGCAGCAAACTCCTTTTATACAGTACTATAGGCTTCTTGCAGATGTGAAAAAAGTTAAAAAACAGCGCTTTATTTGCCCCTTGCATTCCCAGAAAAGGCGGTGCCTTAGCTGGACCTGGGTTGCCCAAAGTCTGTATAGACTGGGCACTTTAGTGGGACTTTTTTGGTGCTTTAATCTAATTTAGTGCTCGTATAATCAAATACTAAATGAATGTGCAGTAGCTAGAGTTACTGCGCAGTAGTGCTAGAGAATGTCTTTTTAGTGATGCTATTGCACAGTAGCCTAATAATACTGTGCAGTAGCATATTAGCGCTGTCCATGCTGTGATGTGCTACTGCACAGTATTATTAGGCTACTACACAGTTAGCATCTTCTGTAGATGCACCCACTGAGTGGGGATTTAATAACAGCCTTTTACTACCTGATGGGGGTTCAAAAGAGGATGGAGCTAGACTGTTCTCAGTAGTGGCTGATTATAGAACAAGGAGCAATGGTCTGAAGTTGTAGCAAGGGAAGTTTAGGTTTGATATTAGGAAAAAACTCTCTCACGAGGAGGGTAGTAAAGAATAGGTAACCCAGAAAGGTTGTGGAATCTCCATCCTTGAATATTTTAATGAGCTGGCTAGACAAAGTCTTGCATGGGATGATGTAGTTGTGGATGGTTTTGCTTTCAGCAGATGATTGGACCTAATTTTCTATGATTCTATGACTGCTGCTGTATTGTATCCATTGATTACTGGCTAACTGGTCAACCTGGTAGCTAGAGTACTCCCCTGGGAGGTGAGAGATGTGAATTTCAGGAAGTGCCTATATTCTGCTAAATCTCATTTTAAGGCTCCTGGAATTTTTGAACTCTAAGTAACTAGCATTCATAGGCAATAGTGGAAATTATATTAATCTAAATAAGACCTTAGCAAAAGCTGAACATGCTAAGTTAGCTTTTCCATATGAGATCAACATATTGGGCCTGACTTTCCATTCCAGTACACTGATTTTATATGAGTTTAACTTGATTCATTCAACTGAGTTACACTGACATAGCTGGTGTAATGAAGTGGAGAATCAGGCCCATTTGGCTTAATGCATCCCTAGCGTGACTCACATCAGTAAAGAACTTGGCCTGTTTTCTACTCAGCTATACATTGTTTAGTTAAGGCTAGGGAATTTCCACGGTAAATTAGCAGCAGGAGGGCTCCTCGATTGTTTGCTGACTCCACTAGAAGCCTAATGAGAACTGCAAGTGCAAAAAAATGCATGGCTTTGATCAAAAGTAATGTTTTCAGAGTTCTAAAGAAACCTTGCTTATAATTCCAAGATCTACTAAATTGTATGGCATGCTGTTAATACAAATATCTGAATCCAATATTTTGTCTTGGCTTCACTCAGACTCAGAATGGTGTGAATAGAGTGAAAAAGATGTCTCTTTCCTTAACATTAAAAATACATTTTTAGTAAAATATAGACAATAAAATACTCAAAATACTTTAAAATTATTCTGTTCATATCTCCATATCTCCCTGTGTAACAGTTAATTTACTAGATTTCATAGACGTTAGGGCTGGAAGGGACCTTGCAAGATCATCAGGTCCAGCCCCATTCCAAAGGGGCAGGAAGTCTGCTGGGGTCTAATGATCCCAGAAAAATAATCATCCAAGTGGGTCTTAAATGTGTCCAGAGTAGGTGCTTGCACCACTTCTGGGGGCAGTCTATTCCAGACTCTGGGGGTTTGGACGATAAAGAAGTTTTTTTCTTATGTCCAACCTAAAACGGTCTTCCCAGAGCTTCTGACCATTAGTCCTTGTCTTCCCTTGAGGTGCTCTGGTGGACAGATGTTCTCCCAGTTCCTGGTACACACCCCTTACATACTTATAGGCTGCCACCAAGTCCCCCATGAACCTTCACTTCTCCAAGGTGAAGAGTCCCATGCATTTCAGGTTCTCTTCGTAAGACTTGTTCTCTTGCCCTCTGATCATGCATGTGGCTCTCCTTTGGACTCTCTCAAGGTTCTCCACATCCTTCATAAAGTGTGGAGCCCAGAACTGGATGCAGTAGTCCAGTTGTGGCCTCTCCAAGGCTGAGTACAGCAGGAGGATGACTTCCTGGGTCTTTCTTGAGATGCATCAATAGATGCAAGCCAGGGTTTTATTTGCTTTGGTGGCTGTGGCATCACACTGGTGGCTCATGTTCATCTTGTGGTCAGTCATGACCCCCAAGTCCCTTTCAGTCATGGTGCTAGTGAGTGTAGCACTGCTGAGCCTGTAAGTATGCTGTGGATTTTTACCAATCTATCCTCTAATGTGACCACAGTTCCCACAGTTTGGTGTCATCAGTGAATTTAGCCAGTCCACTTCTGATATCTGAATCCAGATCATTTATAAATATGTTACAGAGTACTGGTCCAAGTGTGGAGCCCTGGGGGACACCACTGGTCACCATGCACCATGTTGACATGTTTCCATTGACTATCACTCTCTGGGTCCAACAACGGAGCCAGTTCCTGAGCTATTTGATTGTGAAGTTGTTGAGGCCACAGTTCCCCAGTTTAACCATGAGGACTTCATGGGAGACCAAGTCAAGGACTTTTTTGAAATCCAAATAGATTATATCAACCTCTTCTCCTTTGCCTAGGTGATGAATCACCTGGTCATAGATGGAAATGAGGTTGGTCAGGCAAAACCTATCCATAATGAAGCCATATTGCCTGTCTTTCAGAATGTCGCATTTCATTAGCCTGTTGTTAATGGTTTCTTTGATTATTTTTTCCAATATCTTTCCAGGGATTGAGGTTAAACTGATTGGCCTGTGTTAGGGTGACAATATTTGGATCTTGGGGAGCACTGGATTTGCAGCTGAATAAAGGGCATGGCCCTGTGGCCTAGCAGAGCTGCTGACCACAAGGCAGAATGATATCTAAGCCAGCCATTTGTTTATGATAAGTAACCATCTTAACTGTGTTAACCATTTTTCTGAGGAAAAGCAGCAAGTGAATCTGTGTGAGTGTGTCTGCTGTGAATGAGGTGACGTTTTAGGAATGTGGAAGATGGTACAACATGAAACAGAAAAACAGACTGGAAGGTGAAAAATAACATATAACTGGTAATAGAATCCAAGATGAACATATACAAAAAGGTAAATGGTGATTGGTGAAGAAGCCTCCAGAAGCTTCCAGGTTTTAATCAAAATCCACCCATTGACCGAAGAAAAGGAATCAAGGTCTTAGATATGCGCTCGTAGCAAAAAGACATGTAAATGAATGAAATGCATAGGCAATTCCATGCTAATGAAGCAAACAGTAAACAGAGGTGGAGCTTAAGATGGGAGGAGAAATGGGTGGAACATAGGAGAGGCAAGGGTAGAATGAATGGCAATAAGCATAAACCAAAGTGTATAAATGTAGGAAAAAACTATTGTTCAGGGCAGGTCCCCTGGTTCATGGGCTGTGTGTCTGTGAGGGACCCTTGTCCGAAGCTGTCTCCATTCTGAATAAAGCTGTTGCAAGCAATATGTACTGGTGTTTGCTTCCTGCTTGCTCTGGCTAATGAGTACCAGGATCCATGAGGAATTGGACTGTCGTCTCCCTAGTCATTGGGCGCCACATGGAGTCGGAGTCTAACAGCCTGTTAGTTCTCTGGATCCTTCTTCCTACATTTCTTGAAGATGGGCACCACATTGGCCCTCTTCCAATCCTCGGGAACCTCACCCAAGTGCCATGAGTTCTCAGATATCCTTGTCATTGGCTGCACTATGATGTCCACCAGTTTTTTTAGTACTCTTGGGTGCATTCCATCCGGGCAAGCTGATTTGTGAATGTCCAGCCTCTCAAGGTGTTCCTTCATGAGATCTTTGCCAATGATAGGCATATTTTTGCCCATACCCTGGCAATCTTGCATCTTGTTTGGCAGGGTGATCCCCTTGAGCTGGTGGAAGACCGACACAAAATAATCATAGATTCATAGATTCTAGAGTTGGAAGGGACCCAATGGATTATCGCGTCCGACCCCCTGCCCCTGGCAGGAAAGAGGATTGAGGTAAGACAACCCCAGCCAGGTGATTGTCAAGCCTCATCTTGAAGATCTCCAAGTTAGGTGATATCACCACCTCTCTTGGAAGCCCATTCCAGACTCTGGCCACCCTTACTGTAAAAAATTTCTTCCTAATGTCTAACCTAAATCTACTCTCCACTGGTATGCATCCATTATTCCCAGTTACTCCTGGGGGTGCTCTGGTAAACGGTGCATCCCCAATTCCCTGCTGTCCTCCCCTGATAAATTTATAGGTGGCTACAAGGTCACCCCTCAGTCGTCTTTTGTATAGGCTGAAGAGATCCAGATCTCTCAACCTATCCTAGTAGGGTCTTTCAGGGAGACCACTAATCATGTGAGTGGCCCTCCTCTGTACCCTCTCGAGATCCTCCGTGTCCCTCTTGAAGTGTGGCACCCAAAACTGGACACACTACTCCAGCTGTGGCCTACCTAATGCTGCATAGAGGGGGAGCATCACCTACCTTGATCTCTTGGTCATGCATCTGCTAATACACAACAAGGTGCGATTGGTTTTGTTGATGGCCTCATTACACTGCCGGTTCATGTTCATCTTGGAGTCAACTATGACTCCAAGATCTCTTTCAGCCCCTGAGCTGCTGAGGAGGACATCCCCCAACCTGTAGGTGTGCTGGTGATTCCTCCTTCCTAGGTAGAGTACCTTACATTTATCTTTGTTGAATTGCATCCTATTACGTTCTTCCCATTGATCTAACCTGTCCAGGTTGGCCTGTATCTGCTCCCTGCCCTCTGGTGTATTAACTTTGCCCCATAATTTGGTATCACCCACAAACTTGGAGAGGGTACTCACCACACCCTCATCCAAATTGCTGATGAAGATATTAAATAACACCAGCCCAAGGACTGATTCCTGTGGGACCCCACTGCCCACCTCCTTCCAGGCTAAGAATGACCCATCGACCAGCACTCTCTGGGTGTGGTCCCTAAGCCAGTTAGCCACCCACCTGACTTTGTAGGCATCTACTCCACAGCCTGTTAGCTTCCCTATGAGAATAGGATGTGAAACTGTGTCAAAGGCCTTCCTAAAATACAGGTAGATGACATCGGCCTCAGCTCCTGTGTCAAGGCAGTGTGTGACCTGTTCATAAAAGGCTATAAAGTTTGTCAGGCAGGATATACTTGTGATGAACCTGTGCTGGTTTCCTTTCAGCATTGTTTCCCCTGCTGGGCCTTCACAAATATGGTTTTTGATGATTTTTTCTAGTATTTTCCCAGGGATAGAGGTAAGACTGACTGGCCTAAAGTTACCTGGCTCCTCCCTTCTCCCCTTCTTAAAAATGGGCACCATGTTGGCCTTTTCCCAGTCCTCAGGGACCTGGCCGGAGCACCATGAGAGCTCAAACAGCCATGCCAGTGGCTCAGCAATGACACTGGCCAACTCCTTCAGAACCCGTGGATGGAGGTCATCCAGGCTGGCTGACTTGTACGCATCCAGCCCTTCCAAGTGCTCTTTAACTAAGTAACCATAATCTTTGGTGGTCTAGTGCCTTTTGGACATCTGTCTATGCTCAAGGTGGGGGGATTGTCTTGGTCAGTATTAAGGAATACTGAAGTAAAGAACTCATTGAAGAGCTCTGCCTTTTTCTCTGCATCAATCACCAACTGACCTGATCATTAAGGAGATTCACTTTTTCCTGGGTGTCAGTTGTCACCTGCCCCATTTTGTTTAGCTCTTGTTTTTCTTCCAACTACCCACATATCTGAAAAAAGACTTTTTATTGTCCTTGATTTCTATAGACAATTTTAATTCAGTTTCAGCCTTGGCTTTCCTACTTTGCTCCCTACAGGTGCAGGCCAGTGCTGAATTATCCTCCTTGGTAATGTTACCTGACTTCCAACCCTTGTAGGCTTCTCTTTTCAGATACAGGAGGTCCATGAGTCCCCTATTGAGCCACAGGGGTTGCTCAGCCCTTTTGCTACCTTTCCTACAGGCTGGCATTGACTTCCCTTGTACTTCAAGGATTGCATCCTTAAGGAGCAGTACTCCAGCTGTGGCTTGACCAATGCCGCATAGAGGGGAAGGATCACCTCCCTGGACCTCCTTGTGATGCATCTGTAGATGCACAACAAGGTGCGGTTAGCCTTACTGACTGCTTTCTTGCACTGGTGGCTCATGTTCATCCTGGAGTCAACAATGACTCCAAAATCCCGTACTGCCACTGTGTTGACAAGAAGGGTGTTCCCCAGCCTATAGGTGTGTTGCTGGTTCCTTCTCCCTAGATGCAGTACCTTGCACTTGTCTTTGTTGAATTCCATCATACTGATCTAAACACATCCAACCTCTCCAAAAGTTCCCTAAGTAGGTCATCCCTGACCCTAGGCATGGCCGTGCCTGCCCTGGGCCCATCTGCAATTCTAGTGGGGGAAATACCCCAGTCCCTGTTCAGGAATATGGAGGCAAAGGATTCATTAAAGAGGTCAGCTTTTTCATTTGCCGCAGTCACCAGATTGCCAGGCCTATCCTGTAGGGGCCCCATGTTACCCGGTGCCTTCATCTTACTTCCTATGTATTTAAAAAGGACTTTTTATTATCCTTAATTCTGATCCCTAGCCATAGCTCCATCTCTGCCTTAGCCTTCCTAACAGCCTCCCTGCAGTCCCAAGCAATGGAGGTGTAATCCTCCTTGGTGATAACCTCTTGCTTCCACTTTTTGTATGTCTCCTTTTTTGCCCTCAGGCATCCCTGGATGTCTTTGCCAAGCCATGGGGGCTTCTTAGCACTCCTGCCCCCCTTGGTGCACATTGGGACTCACTCCCTTTGAGATCAGAGGATCGTCTCCTTGAAGAACAACCACCCATCATGGACTCCCATCTCATTGATGCTCCGAGACCCCAATGTCTCTCCTACTAACCTTCTTAGCTTACAGAAGTCGGCCCTCCTTAAGTCGAGGACCTCTGCCTTGCTGCTTGCTTTCACCACCCTGTACTGGATAGTAAATTCCAGCAGGCGATGATCACTGTCACCCAGGTGGTCAAGTACTCAGAGACCCGTCACCAGGTTGTTGCCTGTGACAAGGACCAGGTCCAGCAAGACATTTCCCCTGGTGGGACTATGCACCTCCTGGGTTAGGTGGAGGTCCTGTATCCCAGCTAGGAACCTACTTGAGTGGTCAAACCTGGCTGACTGCTCCTCCCAGCAGATGTCTGGGTAGTTTAGGTCACCTACGACAACCACATCCCTTGACTTTACTGCCTTCATGAGCTGACCTGAGAATTCCAGGTCCAGCTTATCCCCCTGGTGAGGCAGTCTGTAGTAGACATCCACTATCAAGTCCCTTACCCCATATCCCCCTTGTGTTCTTACCCAGAGCGCCTCATCTTGCCCCTCCTTTGACCCCATCCTGATCATTGAGGATGTGTATTGCTCTTTGATATATAGCACTATACCCCCCCGCCACCTTTTTCCCTGCTCTGTCTCACCTGTACAGCCTGTATCCCTCAATGTTTACTGCCCAGTCATGAGTAGAATCCCACCAGGTTTCCGTGAGCCCCACCAGGTCTGGGTTGTTGTTAGCTAGCAGGAGGGCAAATTCCTCCTGCTCTTTCCCCATGCTTCAAGCATTTGTGTAGAGGCATTTGAAGCCTCCTGTAGGTGCCCGTGCCACCCCCTTGTTCCTAAGCCTGCCCTGGCCCCTGTCACTTACCTGGGTACTACCCGTGCACATCAGCTGGCTTGAGGGCAACATGTCCTCATGTTCCTCTGCATCCCTGTCCCCTGGCAAACATAGTTTAAAGCTCACCATATGAGACCAGCCAGCCTGAAAGAAAAAAAATCACACTTACCTTTTGGGGAGAGATTAAGCCTGTCCCACCCAAGCATGTCCTCTGTGCGGAACTGCGGATCATGGTCCAAGAACCCAAGGCCCACCTGGTAACACCAGCTCCAAATCTGCCAGTTGACCTCACCAATGCATGTCTCAAGGCACCATCCATGTCTGCTCACTGGAAGGATAGAAGAAAAAGATACCTGTGCCCCTTTCTCCTTGAGCTTTGCCCCTAGAGCCTTGCAGTCTGCCATGAGACCTAAGAATCTCCCTTCAATTCTCAGGTCTTTCACTAAATCATACCCTTTGGCCAGTACCAGATCCACAAGTGCCTTACCTCTTGTTGGCCCACAGACTTCTTGAGACAAGTAGGGTTTGTCAATGCAGGTGAGAAAGCTACACAACAGATCAGATTTGGGAGAGTGCTCCTCCCACGAAATGTCAGGGTAGTTTAAATCACCCATGACAACCATGCAAATAGTGTGTGCAGCCTCTGCCAGTTCCCCTGTGAATGCATGGTCAAGATCTTCCTCTTGGTTAGGAGATCTGTAGTAGACTCTTACCAATATGTCCCCTTCACCACATTCCCCCTGTAATCTGACCCAAAGGGTTTTGAATCATCCTTCTTGGGTGCGAAACTCCACTTGCAGGGAAGTGTACTGCTCCTTCACATAGAGAGCTACACCCCCACCCTTTTTAGCAATGCAATCCCTCCTTTCCAAGGAGCTAGCCTTCCTTGTTCCTCCCTCCTTATTCTTCGAGCAGGCAACCCTCGCTTAGCGCTCTTAATTGGTTCCTAAAAAAAAAGCATTAAATGAAATGAGCATTAAGTGAAACTGAAAGTATTTGATGATCCAAGATGGTGACCACAGTTGTTTTTAATGACCCAAGGTGGTGACCGCAAGTGTTATAATGAAACTAGCTGAGTGCTAAGTGAAATCAGGTATCAATTTAGCAAAATAGTGCTAAGTGAAACAGTGTTAAACGGGGTTGCCTGTATAACCATTTATACCTGTGGTCCAGTCATAGGTGGAGTCCCATCAAGTCCTTGTTATTCCTGTGACTTCATATTGATTTTTATTTAGTAGGAGGGCTAGTTCCTCCTGTTTGACTCCCAGGCTCCTGGTATTTGTGTACAGGCAAGTAAGCCTGCCATTGGAGTTCCTAGGCTTCCCAGCACTCCTAGAAGAGTCCCATCCCTGGGTTGGGGTAGGAGTGAGTTCCATTGGGAATTCACTTGTGTCCCTTGTGCTGCATGACTTACTAATTCTGCGGTTGTCACTAGGTGGGCTAGCACCAATGGTTGTCTGCCCGTCCCCTGGAGAGCTTAGTTTAAAGCCCTGGCTGACTTACTTAACATTCTGGCTGATTAAAACTTCTTTCCCATTGGAGTGAGGTGGAGGCCATCCCTTCCCAACAGACTGATGCCTCTACCTCTGATGTGCAAGCTATAGTCAAAGAAGCCAAAGCCTTCACAATGGCACCAGTGCCATAGTCTTCTATTGACTTCATCAATTTGTCTCTCCCTCCTGTGCCTGTGACCCATAACTGGAAGGATTGAGGAAAAAACTACTTGTGGCCCCGACCCCTTGAGCCCTGCCCCCAGAGTCCTGTAATCACTCACAACCCAGTCCAGATTGTTCCAAGCCACGTTATTTATGCCAACATGAATAAGGAACATGGGGTAGTGATCGGAGGGCTGGACAAGTTTCAGGATCCTCTCAGCTACATGCTGGATACAGGCCCCTGGGAGGCAGCAGACCTCACGGGCCAAGGGGTCGGAGCAGCAGACTGCTCCCTCTGTCCCCATCAAGAGGGAATCGCCCATGATAATCACTCCGCATTTCTTCCTTGGAGTGGTTGCAAGTTGCCTTTCTTCCTCTAGTGCTGGAGCTGATAGCTCAGTTGGTTCTACTGGTGCTGCAAGGGGTTCATATTTATTGTGTAGTTCCAGGGGGGTGGTGGCCCTGGTGCAGGGTGCCTTGGGGCCAGAGATGATCTTTGTCCAAGCAACCGCCAGCTGGCCTTCACGGGAAGTCCTCTTGAACACCTGAGACAAGGAGACTTCATCCTGCTAGCCTTCCTTGCTCCTCCCTCCTCATTCTTCAGGCAAAACACCTGATGGTAGGCATCAACCACCTTTACCCCATCCCTGATGGTATGCAGCCTCTGCACTGCAGAATGGAGCTCCCCTATCTGGTACTCCAGAGACTCTTATGTGGTGCACACCCCAAGAGGGGAGGTGTCTTTGCTCCTGATCCCAGATGCCTGCACATGTGCCAGGCAGCCCCCACAGCTGAGAGCCAGGGGCTCCATCTGGGTAGAGGATAGAGTCATGGGCTCTGTCTGGGTAAAGGCCTCAGTGGTACCAGAGCAGGGGCTCCAGCCATGGTGGGGAGCATCCTTGGGGTGCAGCATGTCACCCCCACTACATAGGTAGCAGCTCAGGCTCACTTCCTGGAGCCTTGTTCCCCTCCTGCTCGCCTTCCTGTGTGACTCATGTGCCTGTCCCAGAGAGTGCCTGTTTTCATGCTCTGTTTGCATGGCTCTGGTCTTGTGGCTCCCTAGGGGCTGGGCTAAGTAGGAGCCATGCAGGGGGTGACCACACTCAGCTGCCCCACTGGCTACTACCTACTCACCAGGGGCCCCGCTTACCTCCTGGCCCCACTTACCTCCTGGCTTATGGGCCTGCCAGGGGTCTGTTGGGGCCTGAGCTCACAGGGGTGTGATGGGCTTACACCCATGCTTCTCACTCCAGAGCTGGGTCTCAACATCTAGTTATTAATAAAGATAGAGGAATACACAACTTTATCAGCAGTGGTAGGTTCTCAATGTGTACACTCATAAGTACCAAAGAATATTTTCTTTTGCTGGGTTAAAAATTACCACACATCTTTCTGCATACCTGTATCATCCCTTGTTTTTTCTGACTGTATTTACCTGATATTTTTATCTTCCTTACCTAACTTTAAATCTCCATTATTAAGTTGTAGGAACTTTTTACTAGCTTCTATTCAAGCATCCATATGAGCTGCCAAAATCTTTTAATGCCTTGTCTATTCCTTTGAGTTAGTCATATTAAATTTGGCTTTCTGTCAGGAACATTGGAGGGAAAAATAAATGCTTAAAGCTTGGTCCTGCTTCTTGTTACTACCTTCATGTAGGAACAAGAAATGCGGTGAAGGCAGCAGCTTATATTATACATGCAAGGTTACCATGCAAAGGTAAGCACTCAAAACAAAACTGTAAGTAAAATGCAAAGAAAACTGTTTGCATTGTTTTGAATTGTGAACTAGCCACTGCAATCAATGCTGTCCAAGTTTGCAACAAAAACAGTATTTTAAGAAACAATGCCTGAAAATGTATTCTTTTCCCTGGAAAATGTGGTTCTTGCTGTATTCATACTTTTCCTTTCTCCTGGGTTTTTTTTTTTAAGCACTTAGTGGGGAAAGGATATTAGGGCACATAGCACAACGAATGTGAGGATAGTCTGAGAATAGTAAGGTTACTGCGCATTAAAAGAAATAGAGAAAGGGTCTACATGTGCTCTGGACCGGGAATAAATTTGCTCCCAACTGGAGCAGTTGAGACCAGGGATTGTTCCTCCCCCCCTGCCCTGCTTGGCCCCACTGCAACGGCTAGGGGGAGCTCTAGGCTCTTGCCGTGCCAGCCTGGGGCTGGCAGACAGCATGAGTCTGGTTCAAATCTCACATGGTAGGAAGGAAGCTGTCCCAGAAGCCAGAATTGCTGCATCTCAGCCATATGGGATCAGACCCAATCCCCATATGGCTGGGAGAGGCATCCCCACTCAATGGAGGTACTTGGTGGGGGTCATCCCTAGCAGCCACATGGAGGATCAGGAGGGCCAGGAGAGGCATCCCTACGTGGGGAGTGGGGAATGTTTCCTGGCAGCCATATGGGGATTGGGAGGACCCTATCCCTATGTGGCTGTGAAAGGCATCCTGCTGGGCAAGGATGTTGTCTGGCAGCCACTTGGGGATCAGGAGTGTCCTGATCGCTATATAGCCAGGAGAGGCATCCCTAGCTGGCAAGGATGCTACCTGGCAGTCATGTGGGGATTGGGAGGGTCTAAGTCCCCACATGGCTGTCCAGGTGGGGATGCCTCTCCCTACTGCATTGGGATCAGGTCCCGACCAATCCCCACCTGGCTGGGATACAGCAGTCCTAGCTGCCGGAACAGCTCCCCCGGCCCTGCGAAGGATCAGGAAAGTCCCAATCCGCACATAGCAGGGAGACAGCTGCCCCTGCAGCTGCCACGACTCCCCACGACATCGGGGCTTAGTCAGGAAGTAGTAAGCCCCCTGCTTCCTGAGCTGACTGGGAGCAAATTGCTTCCAATTAGCATCTACATGTGTCTTACTGTGCATTAGTTAATGTGCAGTAAATCTACTGCCTGTAAATATATAGATTTACTGCATATTAGCTATTTTACTGTGCAGTAGTTCAAGGCATGGTTACATAGTGATGCTTTGCTGAACAGTAGATTAATCTACGGTGCAGTGAAGCGTCTCATGTAGATACACCCTATATGTATTTCCAGATTCAAGACCCAGTCCTGCATCACAATGAATAATTTCTATAAGATAAAGAACATCAGTGGGGGTTGTGGATGTAAAACTCTTTGAAAAAGATACCCAATTTCTCATGATGAAACTTCCTTATGTAGGGCCCTGGAGCATAATAGATTGTATTGGATTTTTCCAGGCCTTCCGGTTGACACCACAGTAGAAGATAGAAATGTCAGTCAAACACTAAATCTTTAACCTTTTATGTGACAAGTTCAGCTGCTACCCTTCAAAAACCCTGGCAGCATCACAGTCCTGATTCCATTAAAGACTCTAAATACCCAGATAAACTCTGTTGACTTTTCACATAAGATTAATTGTCTTATGAGAAACTTCTTATCTCCTACAAGTGTAATCATCACCTTATGATTAGGACCACTGTTTACAACCAGACAAAGATAATAGCTCAGATTCTTTTCTGTTTCCTTATCAAGTGACCTGCAGGACACTATGGCTAAGTACAGACATTTAAAAATCTTGAGGTGGAATCAATCTAAGTTACGTGGTTTCTGTAAGCAGTGTGGCTTAGATTAGTAGTGAACAGAACACACATTTGCCCTTGGGGGGAGGGCAGGCAGGCAAATATTAGACCAGGTTCCACCATTTTTAAACCAGTTTTGTGTGCTGAACTTCTGTTCTGTTATGGGTATAGACCGGTTTCTGATCACTTATACTGGTAAAAGTGTAATGTCTGTACCTGGCCTCAGATTGTATCCCTTGCACAAATAAGTTCTATGCATCGTTCCTTGGTTGCTGCTAGTTTTCTAATATAGCAAACAATGTTAAAGAAAAAATAAACAAGCAGATGATCTGGCTGCCGGGAATTGGCAACTGCTATGAAAATATCCACCACTAAACTAAGATGCAACCCCCTGTGGCACATTTGAACTGCTCTTGAGCTGGTAACTCAGCTCAGGATCAGACCGATCACCATAATTGAAGTCAGGAAGAAATTTTAACCCATGGTCAGATTAGTATAGACCAGGGGTGGGCAAAATGTGGCCTGCAGGCCAGATGTGGCCTACCAGTCCAGTCTATCCAGCCTGTGGGGCCCCTAAAAAATTTAGAAAATTAATACTGATCTGCCCCTGGCTGCCTGTCATGTGGCCCTTGCTGGCTGGCCAAAACTCAGTAAGCGGCCCTTCGCCCAAAATAATTGCCTGCCCCGGTATAGACTGTGGAGGTTTTGACCTTTGTCTGTAGCAGGGAGTGTGGACCTGTTCCATGGATCTACACTGTATTTTAACCCATGCAGCAGTAAGAAATTGAACACCATTGTCCCCTGCTTTACCTGTGGGAGGTTAGGGTGTTATGCCTTGTGACTGTGTATCAGAGTTGGCTGTGTAGTTTTACTAATAGGTTAAATAAGGATTTGTATAAGATGGTTTGGATAGGGATGATCCTGCCTCCGGAGTAGATGACCTCTAGAGATCCCTTCCAATCCTACTTTTCTATGATTTTATGATTCAGTCTTACCATTCAGCTTTGGAGCAATCTGGACTCCTTATATTTCCTAGACTCTTATTAAATAACGAATGTAGCATACCATCAATACAGATATGTGCAAATTCATGCACGTACACTTTCCTGCCCTGAGTGGAATAGTGAAGAATCCTTACTTGCAGAAGTTGTAGCCTGGGTTGTAATCCACTTATTAAGTACATAAGTGGACAGAAATGCTTAAGTGCAATTCTGCTCCACTCTGTGCACATATTTGGAAATCCTTTAACACACTGACTTCAGTAAGAATCATGATCTTACCCTTAAGGCAGTCACAAGAAATCAGCAATGAGCATAAGGTCCCACCCACCTTTTACATTTAACAATTTACAGGGAACCAAATGTAGAAATAGCATAATTATTTTTTCATAATTATAGAATCAATTTTTGGGTCCTTGTAAATTGTTAATGTAAAAGATGGATGGGACCTTAAGCAGGGGTGGGTCCAGGGGAGGTGTAGTGGAGGTGTAGTGGTACAGTTGCACTCCAGTTGATTCCTTTTCCATCCAAACTTTAAAATCAACTCCCTTGGAGGAGCAGTGGCAGTTCTACTGAGGCAGTGCTGAGAGTCAATTTACTTCATGCCTCATTGTCATCTCCCTGATTCTTGCTAATCTCTCTCCACTCCACAGGTGTTCATGATCCTCTATCCTTTTTGATGGTCTTGATATTGTTCCTCTATTCAAACTATCCTTTATTCTGCATTTTTCTCTACCTTTTTGCCACTCCTGGTAATGTTTCTCTTCTATTTCACAGACTGTTTTTAGCCCTATCTCACAACTTTAACTCAGATGTGATATTAATTCATGTGTAGAAAGGACTGACAATGAAGTACTAGAGGCATTGTCAAGAATCTCAGAAAGGCTAGACTGTGTTTTATGAATGTGAATAAAAGATATACATTTAACTATAATGACTACAGGACGAATGACATACTATCTTTTAACAATTTTGACTATTTTTGCTGGGTTTTCATATTTAAAAAAAACCCCTTATATATAATCTAACAAATTAGTGTGCATTCCAGTAGTTATATTTGTTTTTGCTTTGATCCTAAACTGAATAATAGAGTGCTAGCCCCCGAGCATGTTAGTAAAATATCTAGTTTCTCTACCTGGAAAAAAATATGTGTTGATATGCAACAATGTGCTATAGCATCTGCACCCTGCTTTTCAAAATCTACCAATGAGTGTAAGTAATATCAAAAGAGGGGTCCCTTACTTTCAAATGGGTGTTCACACAGAGACTTTCACCAAAAATGAAGTTCCAAGTAAAAATTGGACTTTTAAAAATATTTGGGCTTCAACTATTGTTCAGTTGGATTATTAGTGTAACAATTAAAACTATCCAAGAACAATCACATAAAAATATAGTATGTCCAGACAATCTGGTTCACCTGGATCATGTACTGCACAAAAGGCACAACAAACCAATAATAATAATGACTATTTTTTATACTTCCTCATGTATTCACATTACCCTAAAGATATACCCCTAAATATATATATAAAAGAGTCTGGCAAGGAGAGGATCAGGTGTTATTTCCCATATATATACATAATTATATACATATAATTGTGTATATAATGTGTATAATGTATACATATACATATATATGGGAAATAACACCTGATCCTCTCCTTGCCAGACTCTTTTATATATATAATATAGTGGAATTTAGGCTGGAAAGTAAAGTAACTTGCCAAGACCATTCAGCTGGTTAGTGACAAGATTACAACATAGGACCACCTTGCCTCCACATTATGTTGCCTTTGAGCCTTGATGAACAGGACCTGCAGGCTTTCAGCTCTGATTTTTTAACGGAAAGTTACTAAATAGTCAAGGTTATACAAGTATATGTACGGTTGCACATTTTATTTCCTTGTCTTTCCAGTTTGTCTTTTTCGTCTGCATTACATGATTTGGATCCATATTTGAAATCTATAACTGTTCCTTTCATGACTTTTTTTCCTAACCACTTAATAGCATTATAATTTACCTAAACTAAATCCTGAAGCTAAAATCCTGCAGTAATGTAGATTACATTCATTTGTTACAAATTATTGCTCCCATTACTGCACAAATCCTTCAATAATCTCAGCTGTTTATTGTTAATAAAAGATATTGCTACATTAAGAAAGCAATTCATTTTGATTCCTTTATGTATTTGCCACAAAAAAGTGATTAATTGGTATTACAGACAATGAATCAACATTATATGACATAATCCAATGTTTCTTATGAGCCTAATGTTAAGTAATTTTCACTTCACTACCACAATTTTAGAGTTCTTTAGGGCTTATCCTGTCATTAATTCATGTGCATAACTCTTTAATCTTAAAGAGTTATACCTGCATATTAATAGCCAAACATCCTCCTTAAAAAAACTAGACTGGCAATTTTATTTTCCTAAAGTATTGGAAAGGATTTTTTTTTAATATCTATTTCTAGGATATTTCCATGGGCCAGATCCTGCAGTTACTGTGCCAAGTCATTTAGTACTTGCTTAAGCAAGTATTAAAGCTTGCTAAAGCAAGTACTAAAAATGACTGCGCAGAAACAACTGCTAAGTCCAGTGCATGTATAGACACACCCAGCTACTACCTTTCTGTTGCATAGCAGTTTTTGCAGCACAGGGGAGTCGTGCCAGTATGGCTCCAAAGGAACTATGCTGCCAGAGATGAGGGCTGAGCCATGGAGGGTTAGACTTGCAATGGCAATATATGTCATCCACACCACTGACCTTGACTGACTAAGGCTGATACCAGCTTTGGGGGAAATATTTCATGGTGACAGAGTGGACAAAATGGATGTATTACATCTTGTTCTATCACTAGAGTCCATCATTCAAGCCTCAATCCTGCCACTATATGCTGAAATGTGATTAGAAAATGTGAAAACATTGGCTTGGTATTTTTCTGTTGATCTTCTAATTCAGGGTTAATTTTTTTTGTAATATATCCACTAAGGTTATTATTACTTTTTTAGTTATGATAATGTCTTATCCACACTTATGGATTGGCTCACTGTTGAGGTAGACTTTCTACAAAAAAGTAACTGAAAAGACAGTCCTTTGCTGGAGAGTATATGGCCTAGATCTGGGTAGGCAATCCCCAGCACGTGCTGGAGTGTGGCACGTGAAGGCATTTTGCTTGGCACCCATCCCTCAGAGAAGGGGCTGGGGCTGCGCTGCCACAAGAAGGATAAGGCCCCTTGCAGCTACCCCGCTGTCCACCCCTGGCATGTCAACATCTTACAAGTTGAGGTAGAGGGCGTTTTTGGCACTGCCTGACCTAAATGTTCTAGGGGTTCTTTCTTTCTCTCTTTTTCACTGAGTGTTTTCTTTTCAATTGTCTCTTTGCTTTTTCTTAGGGAACTACTTGATTACATAACAAAAAAAAATAGCCAACTCTACAACATAATAGGGAAAACAATTAATGAATCTTGAATGTTTTGTAGAGTACCTGAAAACACACCACTCTGCACTTTATATGAGTAAAGTCTATGGAAAAGCTTTGTAAATGATGTGTAACACTTTTATGAATCTGGTCCCTAAGAGCTAATAAGTCTTCTGACACTGAATAGCAGTGTTTAATGACAAAAAGAAACCGTACAATTTGCAAACCATAGAAGAATGGCCAGATGGTAAAGTGCAATGATTGTTTTAGCAGCAGCCTGCCATTCTTTGACTGGAAGCCAAGAAAAAGTACTTTGGGTATTCTAGGTATAATGGGAAAAGGCAGGAAGGATGCCAGTAAAAAAGTACCAAGGAAAGAATCACACTAGCTCAGGAAGAGTCAATGAGAAGAATACAAGGAATCAGATAAAGCAATAAAGTGACTGTCTAATGAACTTTTGTTAAAATATCTGGTTTTAACTTGGGGCTAAGTTATGATAATTTACAGATTTTCAGATAAACAGGACCAGTTTAGCTGAGTTGGATTATTCATCTTCTGATAATACTGTAAACTATACAGTTGCTATGGCCACATATTTCCATGAATATGCAGCATTAGTTTGCAGTATGGCAAAATATATGAACATAACACATCTCTTAACAAATATAAGGTACATACTTAAAATTCATACAATAGTCCTGAGACAAAAGTTCAGGTAGATAATGACCAGGACAACCAAAATAGTAAATATTAAAAGAATTAGTCAAAGCCTGTTAAAGTCAGTGCAAATCTTTCACTGAACATTAGTGGAATAACCAAAGTGATAACTAAAAAAAAAAATAATGACTAGATTTACAGTAATTCCTTGGAGATGAAAGGGGTAGGAAATAGTTCCCAAATGTTCTGGTACAAGTGGACTTTTGATGGACTGTTGGTGACAAAGCTATCAGTAGAAAATACACTAACAACAACATTAAACAAAAGAAAAAATCATGGTGCCAATAAACCATGAAACATTTAAACATTAATATTTCCCATTCATTCTTTTCTGGAAAGGAGAAGAACACGTTTGGAAAAATAGGTAAGTGTAATAAGAAAAATATGAAAGCTGATACAAACTAATTGTTCTTACAATTAAATCCATCCCAGAAATGTATCTTTGCTGGAGTTGTGTGTAAGATTCTCATGATAAAAATCAGCATAGATCTTTTCAGCTTAAATGGAGCTAGGTCAATTTACAAAGGAATCACAGCCAAAAGATACATAACCGTACCCTCTCCTCCTTCTGAAAACAAAACAAAACAACAAAAACATGGTCCCAAATGCAAAACACACAAAGTAAAATAATAGTAATGTAGATTTCTGGCTACAGCTGTGACTAAAATTCATCTTATTAAATGAATTAGTTTCATTTTATGATTACAGTGTGTCACTGAGGCCCCCTCTACACCTTACAGGTATTGTGCAATTAACTGGTTAATTATGCAATTACCTTAAGACCAGCTACACCTGCAAAGTACTTGGCTGTTTGCAGACATGGCAGGGATGAACTGGCACTTTAGTTTCGGTGCACTCCTGTGCTGAGTGCAGCATGTACCCAGAAGAAGGAGTGCATTTGTTGCACCCAGCTTTTCCAACATCTGTAGAGATTGGGTGTTATAGTGGGGCTTTTTTTGAGCTTTTGTTTAATAGCTAATTAAATCAGCTTTAGCTAAAAGCACCAAAAAGCCCCATTGAAGTGCACGATTTCTACAGATGCTGCAGAGTCAGGTCCAACTAACGCGCTGCTGCTTCCACTAGAGTGCAGGTTGTTTTTTTTCCATGTCTGTCAGAGCCCCTTATCAGACAATAAAAAGCTCCAACCAGCTATAAAGTTACACTTAGAAAATATGCACTAACTATATAGCTGGTTGCTATTGAGCTTTAATTTGCACATGTAGCAGGGTCTCCTCCATGCCTGGGAGCCCTGCTCGCTGACGGGGCTCCAGATGTAGGGGTGCATCATGCCCAGCGTAAAACTCGTAGGCCCTGAGGATTATGGCAGCTGTGATCCCCAGGGATCAGGGGCACATGAAACCCCCAGGTCCTCTGATCATGGCTGTCTTGATCCCCAGGACCTGGGGGTTTCACGCTCTCTTGAGTCCTGGGGATTGCAGTAGCCACGATCCTCCATTCCTGGGGGTGCATAGGGTACCCCTAAGCCTGGGAGGCCCTCAACTAAGGAGGCTCCCAGCTGTAGGAGCTTGCTTCTTGACAGTTTGGGGGAAGCTCAGTACTGGGCTGCCCCAGCACTAGCAGAGGCATGATGGGATCTTATGTGTCTTCCCACATTTTAGCCTATTGCCATTCAAATGTGGCATGGCAGGAGGCACGATTGTGTGGATTGCACATTAGACCCTATTTTGCCTCTATCTGCATGTGTACAGGGGGCCATAGGTAATTTATTTCTAATAATTCTCATTACTTTAAGCTATGCTGAAAGGCCTCTGAGCACATTACAAAACACAAAAAATATACATTGCAAAATAAACAAAAGGCAACATGTTTCAGTGAACCTGAAGCAAAACTAATTAAGAAACAAACAACAACAAAAAAGAAACATTTGGCTTAAACAAAAATTGTAGTGGCTGCATCTACACATGCTCTTTACTAAAGCTGACTAATTAGCTGTGGAGTAAAGTGTCACTGTCTATATGTTCAACAGTATTAGGCCGCAGTAAACTAATTTACGCCAGCATATGATAGTACTGTCAGGGAAAGTACTATCTTATGCCATGATAATTTTCTGAGATGAAATGCATATGTAGATGCCAGGTATAAATGCATGGGTATAAATTGCACCCATCAGTCCAGCCAGTTGTGGACCAGATTCCTACCTGCTGCCTAGCCATACAGCTCTGCACTTTAAACACCCTTGTGTCCTAGCTGGCACTGACACTGCCCAATGCTGTCACCCAGAGCCCAGGGCTGACCCCACTGTACCACCTGCCAGCCCATGCCTGCTCTACCCCTACTCAAATTCCTGCTGTCCCAGGCACACATGTAGATGTTGAGCCCAGAAGTAGTTTACTCTGGCTCAAACTTCTCCAGACTTTATTGCTTCACATTAATTGCTCCACATTAATTGCCATAGATGCACCAAGGGGGTGAGGAGTCATGTGGCTAAGCAGCAAGCAAAAATCTGGCCCCCTGCTGGCTGGGCTGACCGAGTGCAATTTACATCCATGGTCAGTGTCTATATGAGCATTTAATCATGGTTAATTACTCCACCATAAGATAGTGTTGTCTCTGCCAGTACTATCTTACAGTGATGTTCATTAGTAAACTGTGGCCTAATACCATTTCACATGTAAACAGTGATGCTTTATGCCACAGCTAATTAGTCTACTCCATAGTAAAGCACACATGTAGATGCAGCCATTAAGTGCTAAATTATGCTACCTTTAAATCATCATAAAGGCACTTAAAATGGGAGCATTCACTAACCCACCATAAGTATCCTCTAAATATTTTAAAGATAAGCCATTCAAAATGAGGTTTAGCTTTGAAATGTTTTACCCATACCATTCCAAATAATTGTTTGAATAGTCAGGGGAAGTACAATACTTTACTTTCATTCCTTCAGCATCCCTGGATGCACAGCTCCCAGCAGCTCTACCCCTTTGAACCCTCCAAAACTCTAGTAGTCTCTCTGCCCTGCCCCCGTCCCTACTGAGAGCAGCTGTTCCAAGTGGCATATTTCCAGAAAGACCATGGAGCCAGGGGAATTCACTGAAGGGTATCCCAACTCTATCTAGGGGTGACTTGAGTCAATTGAGGTGTGCCTCAAGTACTGTATTGTCAATGGTATTTAAATGCATCCAGTTCACTGGAACTAGAGGGGAGAAACCAATAGCTGCTGGAAAGGTATGGCCAGGTATTGCTCAGACAGACAGCAAGGGTAGTGCAGAAAGAGAGCAAGCACATAGCAAACCACACTTAGCTCTTATGTGGAATTTGTCATCCATGCATTCCAAAGCACTTTGCAAGGGCAGGTCAAAATCATTTCTCACACTGGAAAACATGCAGAGAGGATTCCTAACACCACATGACAAGCTAACAGCTGAACCAGGTCCAGAACTCAGCTGTCCTGACAGATGGATCAGAGCATGAGCTCCAGGGGTAGGCAATTATTTTGGGCAGAGGGCCGCTTACTGAGTTTTGGCAAGCTATCAAGGGCCACATGACAGGCAGCCCAGGGCAGATAACTATTACCATATTTTCGCGCCTATAGCCCGCACACAGATATAAGCCGCACCCATGCATAACCCGTGGAAAATTGCATTTTCGCAAAATTTTCCGTGCCAGCCCGCACCGTTGTATTTCCTGCACCCCTGGGTGAGGAGGAGACGCGGCCCCCCCAGCCTGCCCGTACCACTGCCTCCCACCCAGACCCCGTGGCGGTGGCAGTGCAGCTCGGCCCGCCCCGGCCCCTGCGGTGGTGGCAGCGCAGCCTGGCCCGCCCCAGCCCCCGTGGTAGCGGTGGCACAGCCCGGCCCACCAGGGCCCAGCGGGTCCCACCGCAGCCCCCCAGTCTACCCGCGCTGCTGCCCCTTGCCCTGGCCCTGACATGCCCCGGCAGGTGGCGGCCACGGTGGCAGTGCCCACCACAGCCTGGCCCACCCTGGCCCCCGCAGCAGTAGTGGTGCAGCCTGGCCCTCCCGGGCCCAGCGGGCCCCACTGCAGCCCACTAGCCTGCCCGTGCCACTGCCCCCTGCCCTGGCCCCCTTTTGAAAAATAGTCTGTGCATAGCCCGCACCCTTGTATAGCCCACACCCATCCATTTTTTTTGTAAAATTGTGTATAACCCATGGGATAGATGCGCAAAAATATGGAAATTTTCTAAATTTTTTAGAGGCCCCACGGGCCAGATAGAATGGCCTGGCAGGCTGCAGCTGGCCCCCAGGCCACATTTTGCCCACCCCTGAGCTAGACAATACTGTTTCCTGCCTGATTGGTACCAGTCACCACATGACTTCTTGCATTTCCTCCAGGCAGCTGCTGAGGTACGTGGGTGGAGGTTTGCCCTGTTTCTGCCTGTTGCCTTTGATATCCTCCTTTATGGATAAATTCAGGACTTCATTCTCTGGGAGTAAAAGGATTCTCCATGCTGATTTTTCCTTCTTCCTTTGCTCCACCTTTGAGCTACATACAACCCGCCCTCCTCTCACCCCAAAGAAGCAATAAAGTCCAAGCTCCTGTCCATGGTCATCTTACACATGTACTCCGGGCGGAGGGGAGGGGTGCTTTAATCACAGCAGCTCCAAGAGCCACTCTAATTAAAGTGCCCACAATGTCACATGTATTCAACTTCCCATACTTCAAAATGGTGGTGGGTGCACTTTAACTAAAGTTCAATGAGCTTCACTTAAAGTGCCTCCACTGTCATTTTAAAGCATGAGGACACTGAATACACATGACTTGGAAGCTCCTGGAGTGTGTCTATTAGATTAATCAAGTTCTCTCTGACACTTGCTAGTTAGCATGCATTAGAGAAGATGTCCGTCACATGTATAGGTGCCCATGATCCTGCTTGCCAGTCCCCTAGTGGCAAGTCATAGAAATGTAGATCAGAGATGACATTAAACCTCAACCTGTAACTGCTCTGAAGCTACTCTAACTTCATGATATTGTAACATGGCACATATTTAAAATGTTATAAAGGTAAACTGTAACAGCACCATTACGCACCAAATGAAGACATAAATTTCATCCAGAATAAAGTGATAAAATGGTTTTGCATTTTAAATCTGCCAAATTCCAGTTGCTAGATCCAGTCCAAAAAATAGTCTTTTTTTTCCTTTCATCAGAAAATTTCTTATTCTCATCAAATTTGAATACAATCTAAATAATTTTTTCAATGACCACATAATAATTTCCATAGAATTAGACACTTTCTATAGACACAAATATCTATCAAAACAGTTGAAATGGAAATGGTTGAACCAGCAGCTAAACTGGCTATTTATTTCCATGTGAATAAAGAATCTAGGTATATTGTCAAGCTAAGTAGCAATTCATTAATTTCTTGACTGACAAAAATGTTGTAACCCTACTGGAGCCTTGCTGTGTAATCCATGATGTTTACTATTGCATAATATTGTTTTATTCCACTTCATACAATTATGCTTAAATTAGAAGAAAGAAGAATAAGTTAAACTGTACAATGGCACTGAAAAAATAAATGGCAAGTATATAAATCTGATTAGAAGTAGAACATTTGTTAACATGTTATAGGATGTTGAAGCCCTCCTGTCAAACAGTATATCATCATTACTGGTGGTCTGGAGCGCATGAGATCTTTGTTAAATGTGTGCTATCTTTTTTTTTTATATTCTCTTTTACATTCAGTTACTCTTTGATCTTCACCATTTGTCAAAGGAAGAGGAGAAGACTGTACTTTTAAATGGTTCTCAGTGTTTTCTTTAGCTGAAACAACAAAAGACAAAATGGATGACGTTAACGGAAGGCTCCAGAGACTTTTTCTTATGTGATACTTGGTAAAGTCACTAACCACACCAGACTTTAAAAATAAAATAAAAATTACGCTTCAGGTCAGATTGAGCAATTTTCAGCATTAGCATGAAAAAGGAACCCTGAAGATAATGCAAAGGGACTCATAATATGGTCTAAGGTCACAACAACAAATATTTTGAACAATGGAAAAAATCTAAGTAAAGGAAACAAAAATATTAGTAATCAGAAGCTCAAAACTTTGATGATTTTTTTTTTAATCAACGCTTAAAATATTTATTTTTGTTCATATCAGGTGAAAACTAATGTTGTATTGTAGCTTAGCTTGAAAACCTCTAAGAAAAAGAAATCCTAAGGTTAAGAAGCAGATGAATGGCAATCAGAATATGTAACTAGAATACATAATAATAAATAATGTTGCACAGTTAATTTACATCTTTTGGCTGTTCAAATATGTACATGATATATTCAAACATGGGCAATGGATCTTAGACTATATCCTATACAACAAAAGATAATTTCTTGTCTGCACTAGTCTCCCACTAAATTTAAAAAATGAAATATGCTTCCAGTAGATACTTTTTGGAGATGAGATGCATTTCAGGTAACCCATGGTCATGTGTTTTGGTTGTGTCTTATTATCTATTCTTTTTGGAAGAAAATTAAAACTAAAGCTAACAAGGTTTTGAACACAGTTCTGATACTTTTGGCAAATATTGTGTTCTTTGGTATATCCCCCAAAATTCAAACTGAATCCTTCCCCTTACAGTGGGCCTGCTTAGTAGGGATCCTGTTTTTGTCTGATAAAAAAATCCCTAATTTTCAGATTTAAAAAAGCAACCCAAAATCCACATTTTGAATGAAACACCACTATATATATATATGTATGTATGTAGATATATATGTATGTAGATAGATACCAGATTTACCTGTCACTTTAGGGTGTACTCATTATTTAGGGGCACATTCTTGGGGTCTCTGTAGTTCTATCAATGGGCTGCTTGTGTTACTTCTGTTTCTATATGGAGCTGTATTTCTCCCTTCTGCAAGTCCTAACCCTCAATGGAGCTATCTTGCAGGACTCAGTTTCAATGGGGCTTGGTTCCTCTAGCCACCAAATCAGTCGAATACACACACACACAGATTAACATGATATGCCTGTCCTGGCCAAGTTGATCAGCATGTATAGGCTGACATCCTCATATGCCAGGAATCAGTTTATCAGGGCAACAATAAAATACAGTCTGACACAAGCACACGGGTGAACAGAATAGCTCTGAATCAGGCTGGGTATCCAGCTGACACCCTCATGGGCCAGCATTCAGTTCATTAGGGCATGTCTGAGCCAACCTGGGTCAATCAGCCTGTATAGGCTGATCCCCTTATGTGTCTCAAACTCAGCATGCCCCAATCTTTTGCCCTAACTGTCCTAGTAGTGGTGGCCTCTTGATGAGTGGACCCCACAGTATTTTGGGGCTTTATAGGGATCTTTGTCTTAGATAAAAAAAGTGTTGCTGCACAGCAAGTGGGGAAGGGGAAGTAGAGAAGGAAAAATACACTTGATTACCACCAGTTTGACTATAAAAGTTATTTATTGCTAAGTATATGGAATTTATGATGATACTAGTAGTACTAGCCATGCAAGGAAAAACAAACAAAACAATTACAGTAAAAGCTGCCTTAACCAGCACCTTACAAGCTCGCATGTTCTATTAACCAGCATGTTGGCTTGTAAAGTAAAAGTGAAACAGAAGTGCCCACCGTGGCACTTCCAGTTTTGCTGAGCCCCCAAGGCCCGGGGCAAAGCAGCCTGTGCTGCTGAGACCCCACATCCTGGGGCATAGCAGGCTGTACAAGGCCCTCCTCCCTGTCTCTTGAGGCCCATGGGGCCCACAGGAGGGGCAGCGATGCGGTGGGAGGGGCAACGATGCCCTGGATACAGTGGGAGAAGCAGCAGCCCAAAGAGGCAAAGACATCTGTTCGGGCCTTTCAATAAACCAGCATATTTTGTTAATCACCACCCCCCATTCCCCATGAGTGCCAGATAAAAAGGCTTTTGCTGTACAATATTACCCTGGTTCAATCAAGTATTTGGGGATGCCTAGCTCAAGTTTAACTAATAAAATTCAGGTTCAGAAAGCTATGCCTAGAGAGAAAAAGAGTAAGAGAGAGAGAGAGAGAGAGAGAGAGAGAGAGCTGGGATCTCACCATTCCAAGCATTCGGGTGTTTTGCTGACAGGCAAAGTTCCTAGCACGATGGTTGAAGTTTAAAGAGGCAACAAAAAGAGAAGATCTGTTTATCCCAGCTTCTTGAGAACAACAGTGGGTGTCAGAGAGATTTCTCCCTCTTGAAGCACACTGTTTGCTGCTTTACCGCTTTCTTATACCTTTAGTCCAGGCTCTTCAAAGCATTCTTTTAATTGTGTAAATCAAGAGAGTCCCAAGCTGTAATTGACAGGGAAAATCCTATTATTTCAACAGGTTCAATTTAAATGAATTACCTTTTTCAGTGACAAGGGGCTATCTGGTTTGGAACGCCTCAAGAAACTGATTAACAACCAGGAAAAAAACATACAGTTTTAAGGAGTAATCAGACACCTAGTAGCCGACTTGAAATTATTATGAATTTAGAAGATAGACTGGAAGGGATACCACATTATTTATTCTCACATGGCTTAGCTATGCTTGCATTGTGAAGTCAGCATCAGTGTTTTGTATTTTACCTGTTGTGAATAAGCCTCAGCTTAGCATGACTTTCAGATGTTACTGTGGTCTTTTACTAGAGCCTTGATTTGGTCTGTTTTCTAAAACAGGAAATCCCAAGGGCACATGGAACATAGTTAAGGGGATTACTTGGAGTGGTCATAAACTTTATGGGGAGGAATTCCACCAGTCATCCCGGGACAAGTATGATGGCACTTGTGGTCAGGTCTCCAATGGGCTGGACGTTGTGATGAACACTTAACCATAGTTCACATGTCGCCCATCCCCCTCTGACTCAGTTTCTTGCCTCAACACTCCCTAACCCAGCAACCGAGTTTTAATCAATTAAATTTAAATAGGCCACCCATACTGGGACCAGGGAATATATGTCCTGAGATGCCTATTAAACTTTTCTTCTGCTTAGTTCTGGTTAGGTGAGAGGGGTGTGTGTGTGTGTGTGTGTGTGTGTGTGTGTGTGTGTGTGTGTGTTGTGGGGGGTGGAAGAGAGAGAGAAAAAGTCCTTTCTAAGTCCAGCAAGCTAGATGCCAGGCTTCCCTCAAGAACACAGAGCTGACAGGTAACAAGATAGCTATATTAGTGGCATTTCACTTTAATCATGGAAAAATGTGGAAAAAATAGAGATTTTTTTATCACAGAAAACCAGGACCCCTACTTATTAGTAACACTCAGGATTATATTGCTACATTGGAAGAGTAGGACATTTTCAAAGGTTAAAATCTGGTACAAAGAGATGGTACAGCTGGCATCTATGAAGAGAACCCTTCTTAGCAGGCTTAACTGTTTCAAAATCTTTGGTACAATTTGGAAGGAAAATTAGTAGTTGGATTGTTATTACTCCATGCTTATCTTTCCTTTTTTTATCGATCCCTCTTCCTTCTTTTTTTTCCTTCTATTGCTTAATGTTTGTGTCATAGTTCAGTTTTACATGTACAGTTGATATATATATTTTTCTGATTTTTGTGTTTATTTAAGAAATCAATACTATATCTTTTAAAAATGTCCATTCATAGTAAGATAAACTCTCAATAATATTCCTGATTCATTTAAGGATTCCTTCAGGGAAGACAAGTTTCAAGTCAGTAATAACACTCACTCCCTTTGACGAAGAAATAAATAAATAAATAAATAAATAGTGGAGCACACTGTCTCATGCAGCTGTTCCCCACAATCTCTAGCAGGAGTGGGTTGGGGCGACCCTGGGGTTCCTCCTCCTGACCAGGTCAGTTGAAGACAAGGCAGCCCCCTTGCTTCATCTGCTCTTTGCCCAGCCACTCCCCTCTTAGGTGTCCCACACCAGCTGAGGTCAGGGGAGATCTCATTGGTCAGGGGAGATCTCATTGTGCTACACAGTGGAAGAGTAGTGTGATCACACCACTGCGCACCCCCCCTGGATCTGCTCCTGGCTCTCTCTCCTGAAGAGGACAGTTTGCTTCTGGTATTTCCCAAGATGCCTTGCTCTTAGTCTCCTGCTCTTAATCTCACAATGTTTTCCAAAAACCATGATCCTGACAGCCCAGGTCCAGGTCAGAGCTGGGATGTTAAGTGCCTTATAAGCCCAAGTGCCCACCATGACAAAACTAAAAGTATTAATAGCCTTTAATTATCGTAACATAGTGCAAACCTCCCCTAGGGCCTGAGCCATAGACCAGTGAAGTTAATGGAAATCTTCCCATTGATTTCAGTATAATTTGGATCAGGCCTTTTATGAGACAGCTGCTCTGAGTTAACACAAAAGCACCTAGAACTCTACTCAATTATGGCCTGTAAAACAATTAGGCATCGTATGTCAATCATTCTGTTTTTATTTCCAGTATAGTCATACATGTCTGTAAAAAACTAATTATTTCTGACATGACAGATGGATGTTGATACTTTTTTTTTCTTTCGAGTAAACTCTCCAATAAATTTCCCTAGGTCTAGATTATTTTCACAGAGCTGCTTGCTATGAAATGTACTAAACTTTATCAATTACCAAATGTTGCCAGAGCACATTTCAAACTGATCAGGACACAAATCAATACATTTAAGTGACTGCCAATATTCAGAAGGCATCCCCCTAGCAGTTATATTTCATGTTCTATATCTTGTCTTCAGTGATTGTAGCCAGAGTCCCTGGAAAATTCCAGACATGTTTAAAAAGAATTACAAATGCTGTGTTTCTCAAGTGCCTGAACTGAAGATAGCTTTGGGCTAGCCCCTTCCACTTACAACATCTTTCACTCTTGAAAGCCTCTCTTGCTTGCTTTGCATTTGATGTAGTAAATCAGACACCCAGGAGACATGGGGGGAACTAGGACAAGCTTTTCAAATGGAACAAACAGAGCAAATGGAGTTGGGTTAGCCCACTGGCAATTTTCAGTGCCCTGAAGATTTGGGAGCAGCACTTTCCAAATTGGTACAAGAGACAAGGGGGTGGGAGAGGAAGAGTTCTCTGAAAACATAATTCTTTTGAGTTCTTATAAAAGTGTTGCCATGGGAACTCTTCACACAGGGGACAGAACGCTAGATGTGACAGTTTCTGGGAGTTAGTTCCGGCACAGACTAATGGTTGAACTTCTCCTGTTTCTTGGAACATTTTAGTTTTAAAATGAAGATAAAAAAAGGCATTTTTAAAAACAAAAAATCCCAAAAAGTCTGCCAATGTCAGCCCTGCCTACAGTGACATGCATTATCTTAATTTGTTATTAGCAAGGCTATCATTAGCTGAGAAAAACAGAGAAGAGAAATCAGGAGACTATGGACAGTCATTCAAAGGTTCATTTTGTGCATGCATTTGTTCCATAACTACTGAGTTCTCTAACTTTACCGAGTAGTTAGATTTCTGAACAGACAAGATCTGAAGCCTCTTTGATAGACAGGCCTTGATTTGACAGATGATAAGTTTTGGACATTTTGTGTTTCATAAAAAATGGTCTGTGGAAAAACATACTGTTCATATTGTCTATATGTAATAGGAGGAAATGCTTAATATTTTCCTGAGGATTTTCTGCAGTCTGCCTTTGGCCCCGAATATAAATGAGTCAAAAATGCAAGCAACAGTTCAGCTATTTGTGGTTCAGAAAGCATTCTCATCTTGCAATGTGAATTAAAGTGCATTCAGAAGGCTTAAAATTATTAATTCATAAGATCAATGGGAGATGGAACTGCTAACCATTAATACCAAATATTGTATTAGCTCAGTCATGCTTCAAAGTAAATTAAATATGTAGTGTGCAAACTGCTTTGGTGGAAACTAGTAAGAAAGCATGATACTGAATATGATAACTGAAATCAGGTACAGTTTGGAGAATAGGCTACCTAAGCATATATTAAAGTAAATGAGTTTTAGTGATTTTATAAGAGACCCAATAATATACTTGCAACAGAAGGGAAGCATAGTCATCTAAAAGTTTAACCGGAAATAAATTTGTGTTTCTTTGGATTCATTTTAAAATATAGTAGACTTGCCAGTGACAAAAGAGGGAGGTTTTCATCAAAGACAATTTTACCTGGTAGCTTTTCATTTTTAACACCTTGTATCACTATAGACCAGTGGTTGTCAACCAGGGGTACATATACCCCTGGGGGTACACAAAAGTGTCATAGGGCTACGTGGAACTCTACATGCATGTGTGCAGCCACAACAGCACATGGGTGGCCAGGAGCACAGCCTAGCCATGTGGACAGCAGCCAGGTCCAGCTGGTAAATTTGTTGGGGGGGGGGAGAGTGGGGCTAGACCTGGGACTGAGGCCTGGGCTGCCCAGCTGGGGTGGGGTGAAGAACTGAGCCACATGGTGGGGATGGCTTCCACCACTATGTGCACCCTGGGATCTGCGCAGGGGTGGGCAGCCTGGGGCCAGGGCTGTGCTTGGCTCTTCCTAGCAGGGCCTGGGCTGGGATGCACTCAGGGTGGGCAGTGCTGGCACTGGGTGGGGTCTTGGGGGGGTTGGTGAATTTCAGGGTGGCTGAAGGTCCCGCCCCCCTCCCCATAACCCTGCTCCCTTAGGCCCCTGCAGTGAGGGATAAAGTGGAGCTGGGGCCTGAGCAGGGGCAGGTGCTGCCCAGCTGGGGAAGAGAATGGGACAGAGCTATGAGCAGCTTATCCAAGGGGCATGGGGAGTGGCAGCTCCCACTGCTGCATACACCTCAGGAAGACATGGGGAGCCCATGCCCCTGGATCTGCATGCAGGGCAGGGTGGGCTGCAGGCCACCGCAGGATGGGGTTGTGGCTGGGGCTGGGGCAGCACTGAGCTGTTTCTGGTGGGGGTGTTTGGCTGGGCTGGGGGGTACATGAGCTGAAACTGAGACAGAAGGGGTAAACATTTTTTTTAAATGGTGAAAACCTTGCTATAGAAGATTTCTTCTCTGTCTCCTTAGTGAATCTGTAGCTGTTAAGGGTTTAGTGATGGATTTTTAAGAATATATATTTTTGTAGTACATTGCTTGTAATATTTATTTTTTAAACTTCACATCCTGAAAAGATTACAAATGTTATCATCTTTTGCCATTAGATACCATATGAAGTAAAATCCCACTGTAGGTACCAGCAAGAAGGCAGACTTCAAATGAATGGAAGTAAAACAAAATGTTGCATTTTGAAAATGAGACTACATATCCCTCTCTGACCCACAAGCTGCTAATATTTATAGATCACACTTTCATTTCTGTGATAGTCTTACATCATGCATCCAAGCAATGTGATATCATAACTGGAAGGAATTAATTTCTTCACAGTGAGAGCTAGCTCTTCCATTGGTGGTCACACACACACACCAGGAATGTCTTGTCTGCAAGGATGAACTCCACTGCTTGTCTTCAGCAGATGGATTTCTGTACAGTGCTTGATTAACACAAAGTCCCCCAGAATTAAATATAAGTCACAGTATGAAAAAACATGACAAATTACAAAAGCAATTGTCAATAGCTTGTGATGGAACTGGCCCCAGATCCACCTCTAAATCCTTGTGATGTAGTTGCCCAGATCCACCTAATTAAAAAAAAAAAAAAATGTAATCTTCTCATTCCTCAGCAGCTCTTCAGAACTCTCATAAAACTTCCTCCAGGTAGTCCCAGTACTGAGCTGCTTTTCTCACAGCAACTCCCTCTGTTATATATGCACGAACACATACACTCCATTTTTATTTGATTTTTTTTCATTCTTGTTATAAGAATGAAAAACTAGAAAAAGTCATTTATTGAAATTACTAGATCTCCATTGGTGTAAAGTCAGCTAAATAAAGGTAGGTCAAACCTTTGTTTTTTTCACTTCCTATTTCTCCGCTATTTTGCAAGATATTTATTTGTCGTTGATATCACAGATCATTGTTATGGTACTGTGTGTGTGTGTGTGTGTGTGTGTGTGTGTGTGTGTGTGTGTGTGTGTGTGTGTGTATTAGGGGTGTGCAAGGCAGGCCCTATTCAATTTGGATTCAGATTCGGCCTGAATCAGGGGCAGTGATTTGATTTATTGATTCGGATCACTGTCCCTGATTCAATTCAGCTGAATCTGAATCTGAAGATTCGATGCTGATTCAGAGAATCAGCAATTCAGACATAGACACAGGTTTAAAAGTTTTTTCTACATACCTTGAGGTAGCAGGTGTGGCTCATGATCACTGCAATGCTGGGGCAGATGGAGAATCCCACAGGAGTGCTGGGGGGCCCTCCATGTGCTTGACAGTGAACCTGGAAGTAGACCAGAAGTACTTCTGGTCCACTTCCAGGTCCCCTTGGGAGCGCGGTGGGAGCCCCATCCCTCCCCCCCCCCTTCGCCTCTCCAGCTCAGAGATCAGCCACTGGGACCCTGGGTGCCCCCCAGATCCAGGAGGCACCAGCCACCGAGCCAGGAGCACACAGGGGCCCTCCCTGAGTGCTCCCAGGTGGATCTGGAAGTGGACCAGAAGTGCTTCTGGTCCACTTCCAGGTCTGCTGCTGAGCGCACTGGGGAGCCTCCCATGCTTCTGTGGGACACTCCATGTTCCCCAGCATCACAGCACTCATGAGCCCCTGCTACCTAGAGGGATGTAGAAAAAAGATTTAGAGCTGTCTCTACTTTCGAATCTCTGAATCTTTCCAAATCTCTCCAATTTGATTCAGAGAAATAAAAGGGTCTCATGATTCGATTCAGATTTGGAGATTCAGCCACCAAATCAGGCCAAATCTCCACCGAATCGAATCAGGGACTAAAGCTTCGCACAGCCCTAAAACAAACACACACACACACACACACACACACACACACATATATATACACGCACACATATACACACATATATAAGATATATATACAGAGAGAGCTATACACACACGTATATATAAACACACACACATACACATATACACATACATATATATACACATACACACATATACACACATCTATATATACATACACACATACATATATACACACATACACATATATATACACACACGTACACACACATATACTCACACACAAATATATATATACAGAGAGAGAGAGAGAGATACACACACACAAACATATACACACACATAAATATACACGCACACACATATGTATATATATATATAAATACACACATATATATGTATATATACACTCGCATAGATGTATGTATATATTCACATCCATATATATATGTATATATATGTATATACACACACAGATATATACACACAGATATATACACAAACCAACATATATATACACACACCCATATATACACATATATGTATGTATATATATATACATATATATATATACATATATATATATATATACACACATATACGTGTATACACACACACACACATATAGGTACACATACACACACATATATATGTACACATATACACATACACACACACACATATATATGTACACATATACACATACACACATACACATAAACATATTTGTATATATATGTGTATATATACACACATATATATACACACATGCATGCATATACATGTGTGTGTGTATGTGTGTGTATATACACACACATACACACACACATACATACGTATACATACACACACATACATATATATTTACTAGTTTCAGTTGTGTCTCATTTTTTTTATATCTATGCTCTTATGGCATATAATAAGAATAGAGTCAGAGAAGTCAGAGCTCAAAATAGCGTGTTTGATCAACATGTGCATCCTTCCATCAAGAATGAAATCTTCCACTAAGCTGATACAACATTGGGTTTTAGCCAAAAGACTTAAAAGAAGCCCTCTCTCATAATAAATAACTTCCACTCCTAAAAGCCCTAGCAGCTGCTGGAGATTTGAGTAAAGTAAATGTTCATCCAAATTAGTGTAACAACGGAAGACACGTGAATCAGACCTTTCCCTCTAAATAATTTAAGACTATTCTCCTTCTTTAGAAGCCACTCCATTTATTTTTGTTTTGTTTTTGTATCCACCTCATAGGCAACCTAGTGGGTCTGTTTTTCTAAATATTTCAATTTTCTGGGGAACAACATGATTATTTAACACTGTCTTTTTTGGTCTACTTTTGCAGAAGACTTAGAAGAAACATCTGTTACACACCGCCTGGCAGACTATGGATATAGACAGACGGAATAACTATCAATATCAAACAATACTGATATAAACTGTTACAATGCAGCTTTTATGTTTGCAAAACTGATACAGCTTCTGTTGCAATACAAGTGTTGCAAAACTGCTACTAATTTAACTCTGTTTGCATCATGATAGAATTACGCAGACATAGCAGCTAGAGTGTAACAGATGGTGCATATTCCTGAGCTGCAGCACCCCTTGTACTTTAAAAATAGCTAAAAGGTACATTTGTCCATACCCAATGTGTTAAGTAAGGTAGTATTTTTATTGGCAGCCCTTAAGACATTTAAAGACTGCTATCATGGCCCCTCTTAAGAGACTTTTGCCACAAACTGAAGATGCCTATTTCCTTCAACCACATCTTGTATGACTTGCTTTCGAAGCCTTTTAACCATTTTTGTCATGAAGGCTTTGGATAGTTTTACAACAGGTCCATTTTCTGAGGAGGAGGACTGCTATCAAGAGCTGGGATCCACCTGACCTGAACTATGGCACAATTTGTGCCGGAGTTTATTGCTCTCAGGTGCAGCATTTGCATGTGTGACCAGGACCACAGCACGTTAAGTTGGGGTAGAGTAGCCCTGGCTGGCAGAGGGCCCTGGAGGTCAGCCTGCCAGCTTGGGGGTGCTCTGACCCAGCTCATCATGCTATAGAGGGGCTGGCTGGGGCACGAGGGTGTTACAAGGCAGAGCTAGCCAGGAAGCAGCCCCACACTCAAGTACCCTCGTACCCCAGCACTTGTGCATTTTGCCGCACGAAACTATGCTGCTGTAGGATAGTATTTGTATTGGGCAGTACTATCCTACAGCAGAGTTAATTATTTTACTGCAGCTGAATAGCGCTGCACATGCAGACAGTGATGCTATACTGAAGAGCAAATTAACTCTACAGTAAAGTATCTTGTGTAGATGCGCCCACAAAAGAGAACAATAACATTCTGCTCAGTAAAAGCTACAAAAAATAAAAACAGCAAAGGTTTTTGAATAAATTTATTTTTATAAATATTAATTTTAGATTTTCTCTATCATCTGATAAAATCCTGACCTACACAAAAAGGAGGTAGGTAGAAGTATTTAATACTAACTTTTATTTCTCTCATATGTACAAACAAAAAGCCATTAACTCTACATAAATACCAGTTCTAAAACTCTGATTCAGGTGAACAGTTAAGCATGTGTTTAAAGCTAGACATTTCTTAAAGTCCTGTTGTGAGTAGGAATACTTTCCTGTGTATTATGACAGTATAAAGCAGCAGCATTGCTTTGCCTGTTATTCCCTTTGGGATTGCATTATACCTCCAATTGTATCAAAAAGTAATTTCTCAGATGAATATGCTACCATAGTGGATATGTAGCAAGTTGCACCTTTTAAACTGATATAACAGAGGACAGGTGAATGTTAGGAGTATGTACAGTATAAGAAAATGTAGAAGAACAATCTAATATCTATAATAGATCTCAGAGAATAATTTCTAGTCAATCATTTTTAAACATTGCTAATTTAACAGGTTTCCATTTTGTCAGGTGTATTAATTTTTTAAACGATGGTCAGCAGGTAGCATTAGGATCATTCAGTATTCAAAATTTTAAAGTCCATCTGATTTGTTTAGCATCTTTGACTGGACACATACAGGAAATATGTTGCATGCTATTGCTGCTATTTTCCAAGATTGTGAAATATTTGCACTTACAAATACATAATATTAACACCCTTACTATCATCTTCTCTATTTTATTCCCCACCAGTTACAGTATTTTCTAGAATATTTTGTCTAAATGAAGACAAAAGGATGACACACATAGCCAAAGAACATTCTACTTTTACTCCAGTGGTTATTCTTAAATATTTTTTAATCAATAATTCTTCAACATCTGCACAAATCACCATTTCCCTCACTCTAAACATACTTGTAACATTATCAAGCCAATCTTATGACATAAGGTCTGAAAGGATCAATTTCCCTGCTGCCCTTAAAAAAAAAAGAGGGCAACCACTGGTCTACAGTTCTGGAGCCTTGAAATACCACTTCTTCTGAAGGGATTTCAGATTGTGCAGACTGAAGTCCTTTGACTAATGGAGAGATCCTTTAAAACAGACAACATGTCCTCTACAACAGATGGCATTTTATGGCATTAGGACTGTAAGTGGGGAATTGCATTCAGACTTGAGAAGTAGCACTAGTGTGTTTGCCTCTGTCACTTCCAATTGCTCCAATAATTAATAAGAAGAAAAACGGTCTCTAGGAACCTACAGCTACACCACTGCATTGGTATAACAATAACACAGAAATTAAAGTTTCCAGAGCTCGTAAGAACCTAGGACTGGAAGGGACTTCTTGGTTCATTAAGTCCATTCCCCTGTTGTTGCAGAAAACAGCATCACAAACCCCATGTTAAAACCAAGTAGTGTGTTTTTTTCCTGCTACTCTGATTCCATCTACCTCAGGGTTATAAATCCTTTTCTGATTTCTAGTCTCAGTTAATTCATTGCCAGATTTTACTAATTTGTTCTTGTGCTAACATTGTTATTTATCTAAAATTGCCATTTTCTCTCCCTAGTGTTTACCCCTCTGATATTTTATATAGAGCAATCATATCCCCTTTAGGCTTTCATTTTGCTAGGCTAAACCACCCAAGTTCTTTTAGTCTCCTCTTGATGCATATATAAGATGCATATAGCTTCTCAATTCCTGATCATTTTACTAGCCCTTGTTTGCACCTGTTTCCAAATGATGAACTCAAACTGGAACAAGAGTGACCAAAATTGTATAGATGATTCCAGATGAGGTCTCACCAGGGCCTGACAAAAGGGAATGAATATTTCCTTTTTTCTGCTGGAAATAATTTACCCAATATATCCTAGGGCCTCATTTGCCTTTTTTCTTGGCTGGCAATGCCACTGTGGTGTTAGTAATCCTAATACACCAGGATTTTTCTCCTCCTCAGTTACTTCTAACAGATAAGCTCTCACCATCTAGCATAAATTCTTGTTATTAGTCCCTACAGGCATGACCTAGCACTTTAGACTATTGGATTTCATCTAATTTTCTCCTACTCCAGTCTTCAAAGTCAATCGTTCTGCGTGTCTGATATGCTAATCCTCCTTTGTGTTGACATTGCTTCTCAACTGCTTTTAGTCTCTTCTTAAAAAGAAGAAAAGAAAAAGAAAAAGATTTTCAGGGCTGACTGAGGTACTAGTCAGGGGAGGGGAGATGGGATCGCAGCAACAGCATGGCTGTTGCGGACACAGAACTGCACCCCTACATCTCTGCTTCCACAAGCAGCCTTTTCCATTTCCCCATACTTCATATTTCCCTTCATTTGCCACATCTTTGCTAGCTATCAATCTGCTGCTTCTGTCAGGTTTCACACCTCAATCACTTCCCACCAACAATTATTAAGGCAACATCCTGGTTCCATTGGAATTTAATTGTAATTTTGTTTGTAATTTCAACGGGATCAGAATTTCATTCTGAATTTATATGAATTCTGAAATTTGGGGGGTAATATAAATGCAGCTCATACTACAAGATATTCAGCTGTGTACATCTTTTTCTTCTTCACTTGGAAGGGCCTTACTATTCCATTTCCTGTTTGTTTCCATTCCCAGAAAGCATTTATATCTGCAATGTTTTCCCAAGGAAGACCAAACTATGATGAAATGTATCAGAAGACAGCTGCCTTCTTAAAAAACGTGGCATGAACAGCATGTGCCCCTGGTGGCTGGCGGGGCATGGCTGCGCTGGTGGTGGCAGGAGCACAGCGGCAGCAGCAGGAGCCTGGCAGCAGTGAGCAGGGAGCTCCCACAGATGCCGCTGGCTCTGTCAGCAGTAGGAAGGGAGGCAAGCACTGACCAGGGGTTGGCGACCACCCACAGGCACTGCCGGCAGTGTCAGCAGTTGCCAGGGGCGATTGTGGACCGCCTGCAGATGCTACCAGCAGTGCCGGTGGCAGGGTGGCAAGTGGCGACTGCCCGCAGGCACTGCTGACACTGTTGGAAGTGCCTTTTTGCAGCAGGTGTACTGCCACCTGCAGGGGGTGCACGTGCACCCGCAGGCACCCGCTATGCTTTGCCCCTGCAACATGGTTAGGGAAAGGACTGAATCTCTGAAGTACTTAATCTGATCCAAATATTTGGTTGGACCTTCCTTCATATTTGTACAGTGACATTCTAGATGCTACTAGAAACATATAAATAGTTATAGTGATGGGTGTCACTTCAGCCGATTTGGGGCACAGTGATTCAATTCAGTGATTCGAATCACTGTCCCAAATCAATTTGGCCAAATCTGATTCAGAGATTTGGCTGCTGCCAAATCAGTTGAATCACTGAATCACACAGGCCCCATCACCCACCTGCTCTCAATGGCTGCCCTGTCCTGTCCCCGCTCCTGGCTCTTTGGAAAAAAAAGCCCATCTCACCATCTGCTGCGAGGCACGGGGTGATCCCCACTGTCCCCCACTGCCCCATGCCACACAGCAGGGCTCTGTCATGAGCCCCCCCAACCCCTGCCTACTCTCCCAGACCCTTAAAATTTAAACTACAAAAACCCCTGGACTCACTGGCTTGTGCCCAGTGTGGGGAAATCCCCACTGCCCCCACTGCCCCATGCTGCATAAGGGACTCTGCCATGAGCCTCCAGAAGCCCCAAGGCTGCTGCAGGAGCCAGTGCATTTAGGGTTTTTCTTTGTTGTTTTTTTTAAAGAGCCAGGAGCTGGGGCAGGCAGGGCAGCCATGGGAAGGACTGGGAGAGCGGGTGGGGGTCAGGGGGCACTGCCCAAATTACTGAAGTTCTCTGAATCTTTTAAAAATTGATTCAGAGAGCTTTGAATTGATTCAGACCTTTTAATTAGTCCCCTGATTCTATTCAGATTCGGAGATTCAGCCACTGAATCGGGCCAAATGTCCTCTCAATCAAATCAGCACTCGAAGCTTTGCACAGCCCTAGTGTCTACCTGATACCAAAGAAAACATACATATTAAACATCTGCCAAACCAGACTAGTTCTATTCTCTGGATATGAAATCACCAGAGAACTGGACTATTCAGATCTAACTACAAAACAAGTTTTCAATGAGCTCGTTTACCTTTTTTGCCAGAAAAAATCAATGTTCCCCAATCATAGGATATTATTTAATTAAAATCACCTCCAATATAATTAAGAGTCCTCATGCCTAGATTAAACAATATGTACTTCCCAGCAAAATCACTCAAGTGTAAAAAGTGAAGGGGTTGAAGAAAAAGAAAGTTATGTTAAAAAATAATACCAAGAAAGGAAAACAATCTAAATTACTTGGAGACTTTAAAAGATATCTACCTTGCATAAAAAAACAAGAATGAGTTTGCTATTAGGCATACTTACATATTTGCTTTCCCCATTTTAAAGATAGATGATTAAATCAACATTTGCTTTGAATAATACAATTAAATTGGAACTAAAAGACTTAATATCAGTTGTATATCCACCTCATCAACTGTATTTCAGTACATTTTCCTTGAACAAAATGTGTCTAATCCCCAGGAAGAAAGAATATATCTACAATGATATCAAAGTCCATTCCTGGAACTCTTGAATTTCCAGAGCTGCCTCAAACCATTGTTCTTTCTCTTTGTAAAGAGGGTAAGTCCTTATCCTATTCTAAGATAAGGCATGCATACAAGCAGGCAGTGTCCTCATTCTCCCATTTTAAGTTTTTCTGTTACTGCAGTTAAAAC
Source organism: Alligator mississippiensis (assembly GCF_030867095.1). Lineage (NCBI taxonomy): Eukaryota > Metazoa > Chordata > Crocodylia > Alligatoridae > Alligator > Alligator mississippiensis. Next base: position 53,774,294 of record NC_081825.1, on the reverse strand, counting down.
AACATGAAGCTCAGTACAAGCTCTCTTCATCAACTAAGCAATACCCAATTTTTCCATCCAAGATCCCCTTCACTCTGTGCAGAGTCACCACACATCGTTGTATGTCACCATGGAGTTATTTCAATTGCATGCCATAATGAATCAGAAGAAATCAGACAGAATTCCCACAAAGAGTTCCAACAGCTTCAGTTTCAAGGGCATCATGTTGCACTGAATAGAAGCAGCATAATTACTCTTGTTTTCCTTTCAGATTTCTTTTACTGTAGTATAAAAATGATAAAATATTTTTCTAAACTCTTTAAATCTAGCAATTTTTTTGGTAAACATTGTCAATGAATTTATTTTTCAGTAAGTTTGTGTTTTTCAAAGACATACTATAAGAAGTCAAAAACTCTACCAAAACTTATGGTAGTTTTACCATCTCTGTGTTTGTTTTTTATCTTTTCACTAGGGTGAAAATTACATTTTTTACCTCAGTTACAGTAATTTACACTTTAAAAATGTTTCTATTTCTTATGCATGCTGCTTTCTTACAATAATATTAGCTAGACAAAAAGATCTTTGGATCTTTAGAATAAATCAATGTATGTTTTAAAATGAAGAAATCATATTTAATGACTACTGTTCTTGCAAAAAGCATGTTCTTTAATATACCAACACTATTTTTCTACATATTTGTCTTAAGTTTTCACACTTCAGCAACTACTAAATGAACAGAAGCAATTGGTGACAGACAGGGGGGACAAGGCTGAACTCCTCAACAAGTTCTTTGCCTCAGTGTTCCTAAGTGAGGGACAGGAATAGGCTCTCACTGGGATTGTAGAGAGGCAGCAGCAAGGTGCCAGACTACCATGTGTAGACCCTGAGATGGTGCAGAGTCACTTGGAAGAACTGGATGCCTTTAAGTCGGCAGGCCCGGATGAGCTCCATCCGAGGGTACTGAAGGCACTGGCCGACATCATTGCACAGCCACTGGCAGGAATATTTGAACGCTCGTGGCGCATGGGCCAAATCCCGGAGGACTGGAAAAGGGCCAATGCGGTCCCCATTTTCAAGAAGGGGAGGAAGGAGGATCCGGGCAACTATAGGCCAGTCAGTCTCACCTCCATCCTTGTCAAACTCTTTGAAAAATTATCAAGGCTCACATTTGCGAGTGCCCGGCAGGACAAATTATGCTGAGGGGAAGCCAGCACGGGTTCGTAGCAGGCAGATCATGCCTGACTAATCTAGTCTCTTTTTATGACCAGATTACAAAATGCCTGGACGCAGGAGTAGGGGCGGATGTCGTATACTTAGACTTCAGGAAGGCCTTTGATACGGTATCCCACCCCATACTGGTGAACAAGTTAAGAGGCTGTGACTTGGATGACTACACAGTCCAGTGGGTGGCGAATTGGCTAGAGGGTCACACCCAGAGAGTCGTGGTGGATGGGTTGGTTTCGACCTGGAAGGGTGTGGGCAGTGGGGTCCCGCAGGGCTCGGTCCTTGGACCAATACTCTTTAATGTCTTCATTAGTGACTTGGACGAGGGAGTGAAGTGTACTCTGTCCAAGTTTGTGGATGACACAAAGCTATGGGGAGAAGTGGACACACCGGAGGGCAGGGAACAGCTACAAGCAGACCTGAACAGGTTGGACATATGGGCAGAAAACAAGGAGAAATGCAAAGTGCTGCACCTAGGGAGGAAAAATGTCCAGCATACCTACTGCCTAGGAAATGACCTGCTGGGTGGCACAGAAGTAGAAAGGGATCTTGGAGTCCTAGTGGACTCCAAGATGAACATGAGTCGGCAGTGTGACGAAGCCATCAGAAAAGCTAATGGCACTTTAATATGCATCAGGACATGCATGACGAATAGATCCAAAGACGTGATACTTCCCCTTTATCAGGCGCTGGTCAGACCGCAGTTGGAGTACTGCGTGCAATTCTGGGCACCACACTTCAAGAGGGATGTGGATAACCTGGAGAGGGTCCAGAGAAGGGCCACTCGTATGGTTAAGGGCTTGCAGACCAAGCCCTACGAGGAGAGACTAGAGAACCTGGACCTTTTAAGCCTCCGCAAGAGAAGGTTGAGAGGCGACCTTGTGGCTGCCTATAAGTTCATCACAGGAGCACAGAAGGGAATTGGTGAGGTTTTATTCACCATGGCGCCCCCGGGGGTTACAAGAAATAATGGCCACAAGCTAGCAGAGAACAGATTTAGACTGGACATTAGGAAGAACTTCTTCACAGTTCGAGTGGCCAAGGTCTGGAACGGGCTCCCAAGGGAGGTGGTGCTCTCCCCTACCCTGGGGCTCTTCAAGAGGAGGTTGGATATGCATCTAGCTGGGGTCATCCAAACCCAGCACTCTTTCCTGCCTATGCAGGGGGTCGGACTCGATGATTTATTGAGGTCCCTTCCGACCCTAACATCTATGAATCTATGAATCTATAATGCCCCCTAGTACAGGGCTGACCCCTAGTGCAAGTCATCTACATTTCTGTAACTATGCAGGAACGAATCACAAGTAAATTTGCTACCTACGTTTGCAGGTAGAAAATTTACTCATGATTAAGCATTTTTACTATGCATTAAGCATGCTCACATGTAGACATGAGCACTTACTTTGCAGTAAACTAGGCTACTGTACAGTTAAGTGTCTTATGTAGATGCACCCAGTTAAAAAAGAACTCATCTTTGTTTTTATTTAGCAGAACAAAACTTAACCTAATTTTCAATATTTTTTATCTATTTAAAAGAATGATACATTGAGTTTACCCTAGATTGTAAATGGTGAGGATTCAAACTGTAAACTATTTGCCCTGTCTTAGTTTTATTTTGGACAATAGAAACATCTTGTAGTTTACCACTCAAAAATAGACTACCTATTTTAACAATAGGGGCCCAAAATCTTAGGCGTTTATAGTGGGATCGCCACAGTAATTCAGGTTTTTACTATAAAAATCTATGTTGGTTTTTTTTTAAGTTTACCTCTTGAAATAATTCAGAATATTAGAAGTGCAATTTGTAATCACCTGAAAACCTGTTTTCCACAGCTAGTGACAATGGAATGAAGATAACTGAATATTGCTGTATTTCTAATGATAAATTTGTACCATCTAATACTACCAGAATATGGTGAGATAGCTGAAGATGGATAATCCAAATTCTTTTCCTCCAAAGGCAGCAGCATCCATATTTGAAAAATGGTTATCTGAATTTTCTGTTTGACATTCACTGTCATTACCTTACCTAAAAACTAAATCACAAACATTTTTTTTTCCCACAATGTAACATATTCCAAGTAAATTAATATTCTTTCCAGGAGACAACAGATAATTACTTCGGCTTTGGAATTTGTGAGAGTTGGCCAATTTGAATTGTTACTGGTAGTCTGTTTCCTCAAACAGGAGAACCTGAAACTGTTTCCTTGTAATTGTTTTGTCTGTTTGTCTCATTTCTGGTTCCTCCTTAGCTTGCATTGAAATGCTACCAAGGAACATTTCTACAGCCTACTATGGTTGTTTTGCTTGGACAGACAATAAAGAAAAATCTCTTTTATTAATGTCTATGCTTGTTATGCTATAGGTAGAATTACAAAACTTGTTGACAATAAACCTTGTTTTCAGATGCTTGTGACAGTAATCTTCCTAGTTGAAATTTCCCATGCTTTACTTTTGACAATGGGTTTAGGTTGTAGCTGTGTTGGTCTAAGGATACAGGCAGATAAGGTTCCTTGGGTTAATTTGATATCTTTTATTAGACCAACCCAAATGGTTGGAGACTAGTTATTAAGCAAGCTTTCGGGTTCAAAAACCCTTTGTCAGGCTAAGGATGCTGCAGCAGTTGCTGCGTGCTCTTCCTGGATGGAATGAAAAGTAAAGAAGCCAGGGGCTGGGCTGGGCTGGGCTGGGCTGGGCTGGGCCGGGGAGTCAGTTGCCAGGCAGATTGTAATGTATCAAAAATCCAATGTCTATGTTTAGTCCCTGATCTCTAGTATCCAGCAGGTTGGTGAAATGGAGCTCATAGGCTCATCTCTGGGATGTGTTGTGTAAATTTCCCTTGAGGATCAGGACTGAGAGATTGGAGAGAGAGTGGCCCTCCTGTGAGAAATGTGCCCCCACCGGTAATTGGGTGTTTCTGTCTTTGATGGATTTCCGGTGTGCGTTCATTCTGGTGCGCAGTTGTTGTCTGGTCTCTCCTACATATCTTCCATCAGGGCATTTGGTGCATTGGATGAAGTATACTACATTCCTGGAGGTGCAGCTGTAAGATCCTGGGATGCTGATGGCTCTGTTGTGGGGTGTAGTAATAGTGGAGGTGGTGGAGATGTGGGGGCAGGTTTTGCATTTCTTGTCATGGCACGGTCTGGATCCTTTTGGTGTGTTCTGGGCTTGAGGAAGTTTGCTTCTGGTGATGAGGTTGGCGAGGTTCGGTGCTTGTCTGAAGGCTAGGATGGGTGGCTCTGGGAAGATTTTTTTAAGAATAGGGTCTTTTTCTAATATGGGTTGCAAATTTTTGAGGATTTTCCATACAGGTTCAAGGGATGGGTGATAGGTCATAACCAGCAGTGTGCGATTTGGTATTTTTTTTTTTTTTTTGGTAATCTTCACACAAAAACACCACATATTTTCTGATTTAGCTAAAAATAAAAGAAATAAAGGTGTGGCTGGCTATGACACTGCCATCCACCTGCAGTGCCAGCTCCTGCATGGTGGGGGGGAGGGGCGGGCCCTTGGCCAAATCCCTGCACACCCCTCCCTGCCATCCGAGGACACTGCCCAGAGCTGTACACCATTGCTGCCAGCCAGGACCAAGTGGAGCCGTGGCCCAGAAGCAGGCCTCCCTGTAGGCCTCAGAGGATATCCTGCACTTCCTCCAGCAGCCGGTAGCCCCAGCCAGATCCGACTCCTGGAGTATCATTACCCAGCTGCCCCCCCTGGGCCCAGGCCAGCCACTCGCCCTGGCTCCACATAGTCACAGAGCTGGAGTGGCCTGCAGTGGGGCCAGGACTGCACACTGGCCCGGCTGGCCCTGGACATCAGCGAGGAGAAGCCACCCACACTGGGGAGCCACTGGCTGCCATCATCCCTGGGCAAGCCGCCTACCTGCTGGCCTTGCCACAGCATCTGCACCCATGGAAAAACAGCCAGAGGCTGGGGAGGTTGTACTCAGCAAACTCAAGGAGCATGGTGAGGGTGTGCCAACATCCCTTCAGGTTCCTGAAGGTGTGCTCAACCAGAGCATGGATCTGGCCCAGGTAGCAGTTAAAGAGGGCCTGATTGGGGTCCAGCTGGTTGGTGTAGGGTGACATGAGCCTCGGCAGGATGGATAGGCAAGGTCCCTGATGAGGAGGGTTGGGACCACAACAGTGCTCAGCTGCAGGTCTGGCACCCCTGGCATGAAGCATCCACTCTCCACCAGGCCAGCAGAGTGGAGTTACAGAACACTTGGAAATCATGGGCACTGCCTCCCACTCCCAGCCAGCACTCATGTGTGTGAAGGCACCTTGGTGGTCCACAACGGTCTCAAGCACCATGGAGTGAAAGCCCCTCTGGCTATAGTAGGGTTGGTACCCATGGGGTGAGCAGGTGACAGGGATGTGGGTCCATACATTTATAAATTGTAAGGCTGGAAGGGACCTCAGGTGATCATCAGCTCCAGCCCCCTGCACCAGGCAGGAAAGACAGGTGGGGTCAGGTGACCCCAGCTAGGTGTCTGTCCAGTCTCCTCTTGAAGATTTCAAGGGTAGGTGACTGCACCATCTCTGAAGGCAGCTTATTCCACAGTCTGGACACTCTAACTGTGAAGAAGTTTTTTCCTAATGTTGAGCCTGAAGTGCTCTTCCAGGAGTTTGAGGCCATTGCTCCTGGTTTTCCCCAAGGGTGCCCTAGTGAACAGTTGTTCACTGAGCCCTTGATGTACTGTCCTGATGTAGCAGTTAGCTGCTACCTAGTCCCTGCTCAGCCTTCATAGATTTCATAGACATTAGGGGCTGGAAGGGACCTCATGAGATCATCAGCTCCAGCCCTACCACCGTAGTCAGGAAGTCAGCTGGAATCAAGTGACCTCAGCAAGAAATAAATCCATCTGTTTTTTGAATGAGTCCAGAGTAGGTGCTTGCACCACCTCTGGGGGGAGTTTGTTCCAGACCCTGGATACATGCACCATAAATAATTTTTTTCTTATAGCCAGTCTAAATCAGCCCTCCTGGAGTTTATGGCCATTAGACCTCGTTATCCCTTGAGGAGCTCTGGTGAACAGATGTTCTCCCAGGTCCTGATGTACCCCTCTTATGAAGCTGTAGGCTGCCACCAAGTCCCTCGTGAACCTTCTCTTTTCCAGACTGAAGAGTCCCAAGTCCCTCAGCCTCTCCTTATATGGCCTTCCCTCCAGGCCTTGGATCATATGAATGGCTCTCCTCTGGACTCTCTCAAGCTTCTTCACATCGTTCCCGAAGTGGGGGGCCCAATGCAGTACTCCAGCTGCGGTCTCACCAGGGCCGAGTAAAGTGAGAGGATGACTTCCCTGGTTTTGCTTGAGATGGATCAGTATATGCACACCAGTTTGGTTAGCTTTGCCTGCCACTGCATCATATTGGTGGCTCATAATGATCTTGTGGTCAATCAAGACCCTCAAGTCCCTTTCAGTCATGGTACTGGCAAGCATAGCAGTGCCAAGCTTGAAGTATGCTGAGGGTTCTTCCTACTGAGGTGGAGCACCTTGCACTTCTCTACATTGAAGGCCATCCGGTTTTGTTTGTCCCACCTTGAGATTGTGTCCAAGTCAGCCTGTATTCCCAGACTGTCCTGTGGTGTAACGGCCCTCCCCCATAATTTGGTATCCTCCGCAAATTTGACCAGTTCACATCTGACTCCCGAATCTAGATCATTGATGAAAATGTTAAAGAGCACTGGCCCAAGCACCGAGCCCTGAGGGACTCCACTGGTAACCCTGCACCATGTTTATTTTCTCCTTTCAACTACTACTCTTTGGGTCCGACCCTGTAGCCAGTTGCCTAACCATTGGACCATATGATGATCAAGGCCACAGATCCCCAGATTAACCATGAGGATATCATGGGGAACCAGGTCAAAGGCCTTCTTGAAATCCAGAAAAATGACATCCACATCACCTCCTTTTTCCAGGGCATATGTTACTTGGTCATAGAATGAGATGAGGTTGGTCAGGAAAGACTTGCCAGTCACAAAGCCATGTTGGCTGGTATTCAGAAGCTTGCCTTCCATTAGTCTGGCATTGATGGATCCCTTGACAATTTTCTCCAGGATTTTTCCAGGGACGGACATCAGACTGATTGGTCTATAGTTCTCTGATTCATCCTCCTTCCTTTCTTGTAGATAGGGACCACGTTGGCTCTTTTCCAGTCATCCAGGACCTTACCCAAGTGCCACAATTTTTCAAATCTCCCTGCCAAAGGGGGTGCAATGATTTCTGCCAGCTCTTTCAAGACCCTCGGGTGCATTCCATCTGGGCCCGCAGACTTGTGAATGTCCAGTTTCTCAAGGTGTTCCCTCACCTGATCCACATCAATTTTGGGCCTGTCACCCGCTCCCAAATTGGTTTGTGCCATTCCTGGCAGTGTGATCCTCATGGGAGGGTAAAAAACTGATGCAGAAAAGTCATTTAGGAGATTGGGCTTTTCATAAGCGTCTGATGTCATTTGTCCCATTGGATCTCTCAGGGGCCCAATACTCTCCTTGTTCTTTTTCCTACTTCCCACATAGCTAAAGAAGGACTTTTTGTTGTCCTTCATCCCCATAGCTAGCCTAAATTCAGTTTGTGCCTTGGCTTTTCTTGACTGCTCTCTGCAGGTGTGGGTGAGTGCAGAGTAATCCTCTTTGGTAATACTTCCTGTTTTCCAGCTGGTGTAAGCTACTCTTTTGAGGTTAATGAGGTCCAACCGTTCCTTATTCAGCCATAGGGGCTTCCTTGCTCATTGACTGCATTTCTTGGGCTTTGCCCTGTGCTTCAAGGATTATGTTTTTGAGCGATGACCATTCCTCATGTACTCCCTTTTTATTTTTGGGGGGGGGGCAGAGGGGAGGGGGTGGTATGGCCTCTGATTGCCTGACTGACCAGTTCTCTCAGTTTTACTGAAGGGTTTGCCTGCTCTTCGGTGAACTAAGAAGGTGACCAATTAATGGTTGCTGTCACCAAGCTTCCCCTCAATCTACATATCTCTCACCAGGTCCTCCCCTTTGGCCAGGACTATATCCAGCAATGCCTCTCCCCTATTAGTCGATAGACCTCTTGGGTTAGGTAAAGGTCACCGATGCATGTGAGAAAGTTATGCAACCTGTCAGATTTGTCTGTGTGCTCATCCCAAGAGATGTCAGGGAAGTTGAAGTCCATGATGATCAAGCATTGGGAGCACGTGGCTTCGACCAGTTCCCTAATGAATTCCCAATCTAGGTCTTTCTCTTGGTGGGGGTGTCTATAGTAGACTCCTACAAGTAAGTCACCTTCCCCATGTTCTCCTCTTATCTTGACCCAGAGGGTCTCAAGATGTCCTTCCTGGGTTGGAAACTCAATCTGCATGGAGGTGAGCTGATTTTGGATGTAGAGAGCAACACCCTCACCCTTCTTCCTCACACGGTCTCTCCTATACAAGGTGTCACCCTCTACTGCCACTGACCAATCATAGGTGGAGTCCCACCAGGTCTCCATCATTCCTGCAAGATTGTAGTCATTATCACATAGGAGAAGGGCCAGTTCCTCATGCTTATTTCCCAAGCTCATGGTGTTTGTATACAAACAGTTAAGTCTGTCATGTGAAGCCCAGTACTTCCCTCAGGGGTTAAGACAGATGTTTCCCTGGGCTGTTGCTTCTCTTTTTCAGGCTGAAGAGTCCCAGGTCCTTCTGCCTTTCCTCATATGTGCTTGCTGTGCAAGTCTCTGATCATACGGGTGGCTCTCCTCTGGACTCTCTCAAGCTTTACCATGTCCTTGTTAAAATGTGGTGCCCAGAACTGGACGCAGTACTCCAGTTGGGGGTCTCATCAATAATGAGTAGAGTGGAAGAATCACTTGCTTGGTTTTCCTGGTGATGCCCTGAGTGTTGCATGCCAGAGTATTATTTGCCCTGCTAGCAATAGCATCGCACTGCCTGCTCATATTCATACAGTGGTCTCTTATTACCCCCAAGTCCCTTTCATTTGTGGTGCTGGTCAGTTTGGCGCCACCAAGCCTGTAGGTGTACAGGGGATTGTTTCTCCCCAGGTGGAGCACTTTACGTTTTTCAATGTTGGACTGCATCTGGTTTTGACTCGCCCAACTTGCCAGCCTGTCTAGATCTGCCTGTATCTGTAGCCTATCTTCAAGCATGACCACATTTCTGCATAACTTGGTGTCATCCAAGAACTTGGCCAGTGAGCTCTTCACCACCAAATCCAAATCATTGATAAAGATGTTGAAAAGTACTGGACTAAGCACCAACTCCTGTGGGACCACTGCTGCCCACTTCTCAGCAGGATGATGGATCTATTCATTAGGACTCTCTGGGTCCTACCTCACAGCCAGCTTCCTACCCACCTAACTGTCTTGCAGTTAAGCCCCAAATCCTCCAATTTTCTCATGAGAACATTGTGGGATACAAGATCAGAGGTTTTTTGGAAGACAAGGTACACAATGTCAACCTCTTCTCTCTTATCCAGGTGGCAAGTTACCTGATCATAAAAGGAGATAAGGTTGGTAAGTCAAGACCTGCCCACAAGAAACCATGCTAGCTGTCATTGATATTCCTACCTTCTACAAACCTATCATGGATAGACTCCTTAATGAGTATTTCATGGATTTTCCCTGGGATAGAAATTAGGTTAATTGGCCTATAGTTACCTGGGTCCTCCCTTTTTTCCTTCTTGAAGATGGGCACAACATTGGCCCTCTTCCAGTCCTCAGGGACCACTCTGGAGCAACCATGAGTTTTGGAAGAGTTTCACCAGGGGCTCCAGGATGACTTTGGCTGGCTCCTTCAGCACTCTCAGATGGAGTTCATTCAGTTCTGCTGACTTATATATGTCTAATTTCTTTAATTGATCACACATAAGTTCTATAGCAGTAGTAGAGAGGCATTCATTTCTGCTCTGCTCATTCTGTAACCTACCTGGCATGATTTTCCCCTTGGCCTGGTGAAATACTGAAGCAAAGTAGTCATTCAGGAGTTCAGTTTTCTCCTGAGTGCTGTCCTGAATTGTTGGGCAGTGGCCCCACACTCCCATTTGTTTTCCTCTTGTTCCCTATGTACCTACAGGACTTACTGTTGTCCTTGATTCCCATTGCTAATTTAAGTTCAGTCACTGCCTTAGCCTTTCTAATTTGTTCCCTACAGGTGCAGGCTGTTGTTGTATAGTCCTCCTTAGGGCCTGTCCCCAGCTTCCATTGTTTGTACACCTCTTCCTTCTTTCTTAGGAGGGCCATGATTTCCCTGTTTAGCTAGGAGGACTTTCCAGCCCTTCTGGTACCTTTCCTCCACATGGGAATGGATTTTCTTTGTGCTTCAAGGATTGTGTCCTTAAGGAATGGCCACTCTTCATGCACCCCTTTCACCTTCTGTCCCTGGTCCAGCAGTGTTACCCATACTAGTCACTTAAGCTTGTTGAAATTTTCATTTTTTCAAGTCCTAGACTTCAACCCTGCTATCAGATTTGTCTGCCTTGTGATGGACAGTAAACATGATGGTTTCATGGTTGCTGACGGCTACCCTCTATATTTAAGTCTGTCACCAGGTCATCTCCGATGGCTAGGATCAAGTCTAGCACAGCATTACATCTGGCTTTATTTATAAAAAACACCTTTAGGACTTTGTATGGCACTTATGTTTTACAGCACTTTAGTATGTGATGCATTATTTTGGATACACAGGAAGAAAGACAAGGTACAGTGAATGTAAGTTTATTATATCACAATTTTATTAACAACATCTGGAAACTAATATCAATACCTCATGAAAAATAGGTATGCATCTTTCTTTAACGGTCTTCAATCAACTGAAAGCTGCCATAAGCACTGAACACCTCATAGCAAGTGCCATGCCTATTACCAGGACTCTACAAACATACCTCATCCTAACCCTATTTCCAAACTTCCTTAGCAGGACTCAGGGGATAACTTCACTTAAATCCATTTCCAATTCTGGCTTAACAGGAAGTCACAATTTCTAAGCAATAAGTGTAAGCACCAACCACCTTGCATCTGACAAGCTATGGGAAGACGGTGAGAGGAAGGAAGGACTTTGACTTTTTAACTACTTTATTCAGGGGTTCAGGGTACAAGAAGTTGGCCCCTCCAGGATCCAGGTCCAATATACAGAGCAAAGACAAACAAATTAACATCAAACCAAGAGCATCATGTCATTACATTCATAACATCACACCGTGACAGACACCTTCGCTGGAGTACACATTATGCCTATCATGCCATTATGCAGTTGGGACATCAGCCACACGGTCATATAGACCAGAGCCCTCTATAAACAAAGATTCCTACCCTGCTTTATCCAATCATATACATGACAACACTTTCAACTTCCCACACAAAGGAAAAAGCAAAAACCAGCCTGGTGAGGGCCCAGGGTATTTCACAAGCTGGGAGTTGCTGTCTGACACCGAGCCTGCCCAGATGCCCAGACCGGTCATGACATCAGAGTGCATATTGAAGACAGCCATTCTCCACATAGCACAACACTCCCTCAAGGGCTCAGTGTGCCTCAAAGGCAGGCACTGCCTGCTGGAGCACAGTGTGCTTGAACTCCAGCAAGAGGCACACTCGCACCAGGAGGCCAAAAAGCCATAGGGCATCGTCTGAGCCAGTCCCAGCAAGCCAGTTGCAGTGGCTCTTGAGGACGGCCATCTTGGCTTGACCCAGTAGAAAGTTGGCTAGGCAGATTGCACCCCGCTTGGTTGCATGGTATGGGTAGGATCACACATATGTGGTCTCTGAGAGGTTCCTGCCCAGCACCCACAGTGGTGGCTTGTGGGTTACAAAGAGCAGCTGCAGGTGGGAATAGTTGAGGAAGGTGTGAAAGAGGTTGTTCTTAATGCCCCCGGGGCAGAAGGGGCAGGCTGTCGAGGTAGCTGGGTCAAAGTGGAATGCAAACGTGCCAGTGGCTAGGATGCCATGCAGCAACCATGATTGCAGGTTGCCAGTCTTCTTGGTGATTGCTGGCTTATACAATGTGCACCAAGCTGGCTGGGCTGGTGGAGAATCTGGCAGCCCCAGGTTCCACCGCCACAGTGTGGCACCTGGGCATGGCGGATGTGAATCACCCAGACATATAGGTCTCTACATGACAGAAAGGAAAAGGGGCAACCCATGTCACTGTCAGGAGGCACAGAGAGTGTCAACATGGTGCCAGGTCTGCTGTCCAGCTTGCCGGCCACAGCTGTGGTGACTGGCAGCGCAGGAAAAGCCTGACTTGGAGCATCCACAGCATGGGGGACCTGGCATGCCCAGAGATGTTCATCCAGGGTGGCTGCTGCCGCTGGTGGGAGGGCAGCCTGGATGTCACGCAGGATATGGTTCATGCTGAAGATGAAGCGCATGCCTAGCTGGGTGGTCAGGCCTCAGGTGAGAGCCAGGCCAACCGAGCGGGATCAAGGAGATGGCTCAGGCAGAGGACACGTGCCTGGATGACAGCAGCCATGAGGCTGGCAGAGGACAGGCTTGGCACAGGGCCCCTCAGGGTTGGGTTGTGCACCAGGGGCCCCCTCAGCAGCTGCAGGAACGGCAGATGCCAGGCCAAGGGCTGAAGGCAGAAGGTGGCCTGCAAGGCTCGTGCCATGCTGCAGTAGAAAGCTGGAAGCACTGCCCAGTTCAGGAGTGTGAGGTCCAACAGCAAGAGCTCCCGCTCAAAGCTGAGGTCAACCAGGCTCTGGCACCCCTCAGTGACAGGTAGGTAAAGGACAGCTCGTGGAAGCCAGTGGTGCCCATCCCAGAAAAAATCTACCAGGAGGTGTTGGAGCCTCTAGAGTAGGTCCTGTGGTGGGTCAAGTATGGCACACCGGTGCCACAGGGTTGCCATCACCAGATTATTTGCAATGAGGACACATCTGTCATAACCCAATGATTTTTAGTGCCTCGGCACATTGGAATTTTCCCGTCACATGGAGCTTTCTTTGCGCGGTGGATTTCTCAGCTGCAGAGAGAAAACCCCGGTTCAAAAGAGTTCCCGCCACACATATGCAAATTAGTGTCCCACTATTGGTCAATTCTAAATTATTCCTACATGGCGGCTAGCAATTGGCTCACTAGCCATATAAAAGATTAGAGCAGTTTCCGCCCAAGTTGGAGGACTCGACAACCATCTCGTGGGGAACTCTAAGCACGCTGTGGAGCCTAGCAAACTCCGCGTGTGTCTTGGAGGAGGACATAGGGGCCTGATCAGCTTCTAGTCACTCCCCGTCATAGTGGAAAATTTGACGTACCCCCATGTTGAGCGTGCGGAGTCGTGCATGGATGACTCATCTCGGTTCAGTTCGACAAGAGATCTCACTTCTGTTTGCTTGTGTGCTGTTTGTGTGCAACTGTAATTCAAGCAAGTTTCCTTCCTGCACTGTGACCATCGGCAGTGTAAGTAAAGCTTTCTTTATACAACCAATATGCTTCCGTGCCTAACTCTACTCTGTCATGGAAAAACCCCACCTGATGGTCCGGGCTACTGGCCATAGCCTTAGACCACCCTCGGTCCCCCACATGGCATCATGAACAGGATGCGAGGAAGACACGATGGAGTTAGAGTTAGTGAGAAACTGCCCTTGGCACAGTGGAAAATGGCACGTAACAGACACCGAAGAACTAGAGGTGCATATTGCTTATCATCAGGCGGGTGGAATGGGTGAAAAGCCCATCAGCGGCTACTTTTCGCTGAAGGGAGAAGAGAAGGAAGCACATCTTCACCCCGGAGCTTTCGGGTGTGTGATGGGTGGAAAGCGGGTCCTATTTAGATCCCGAGAGGAAGGGGGCACCGTATCCTCAGTCTGAATGAAACCGGTGGGCGCAGTAGACCCGACCCTCGACCCAAAGTATACCTGCTGCCTGAGATATGTGCAGGAGACAAAAGACCAATTCAGTTCCCAAGCAGTGTTGTCTAGATTGAGGAACCGCAAGCTCCCTTCCGATCTCTGTGAGAGTTTGGAGACAGAGGGACGTGCCGCAGCTGAAGGGGCAGCCCCAAAGTGCAACGGGGGAAAATGTTAAGTGCAATATTCCATACTATGACAACTCTAATGCAGGAAAATGCAAGTTTAAAAGCCCAGCTGCTCACAGCCGTTCAGGCGGCTAAAGATGCGGCTGTGAGAGAGGATCCTGAGATGCCATTTCAAGAAGGCACCGAGCAAGAAGGGAGCCACGTGGAGGAGCCGGAAAAGATGGGCGAAGCTTCAAAAGAACAAGCGAGAATCCGTGCAGCGGTCCTGCCCACTGAAGTGACGTCGCCTCTGGCGGCCCCGCCTTCTTGCCACGGGGAGGGAGCATCAAGCAGAGGAGAGCATCCGCCTCTCCTACCAGAATCAGTAATGGATCTAGCAGCAGTTCGCCCTGTGACAACGACCTGCTAGGCAACTGATCCACCGAGTGCAGCTTGTGCCACCACCTATCGTGCTTGTACTCGAACTGAGCTGCAGGAACTATACGAGGAGTCAAAGATCAAGCCTGAAGAGACCCTAGCCGTGTGGTTGGGGCGCCTAGTTGTGGAATTTGGGTCTGACTTGCTGGACTTGGAAGAGGCAAGTTTCCTGATCCAGCGGGCCTCGTGGAGCGGAGGGCATGCCATCGACATCAACACAGTGACATTCAACGTTCATTGGCCCATTCTGCTTCCGGCGCTTGCCGCAGGACAAGTCGATCAGGAATCTCACGCATGGCATGATGGCCGGCTGGAGAAAGCCAGCGTGGAGCAACTTTTGCTGGCCATAGTCGGGATCTCATATTGCTCCTGGAACCCCAGAGCATGTGTACTGGGACTATCATCCCAGCAGAGAGGGCCATGGCCTCACCGCCATGTGTGAAATCCTGGGACTGTTCCAATAAATCTAAACAGCGTGAAAGCCTGTGTTGAAGTCTATGGAGGAAAGAACACCATCGTCCTCCAGATTTTCCTCAACCCAATGGTTGGTCAACCTGCAAGCAAACTTTTGCGTCAACTTTCGCGATTGCGCATCCTTATGAAGTCGAAAACACCCAGCGACTGGGAGCCTCGATCTACAATATACCCAATCGAAGCTCAGGGCACAAGCCATAGCGAATCTGATCATCAACCGTTGCCGCAGAGAATGCCCGAAGAGCGAATCATGTTTGGATTCCTCCTAAACCATTCTGGGCTCACTAAACGACAACTCCGAATCCTAGGAGACGCAGGCCAATGGCAACTGGCCTATGAACTAGGTTTTCAGTATCCAGACAAGCTAGACGACGACTCCTCGACGTTGTCATCGACGTTTTCATCTTGCTGAACGTGGATAAAACCCCGCGGTGTTTGCCATCTACTTCCACATCGGTTGCATCCACAAGTGTGCTAGAGAAAAATCGTCCAAAGCGGAGCCGTGCCTGAGCACCTGTATTGTGTGCTGTAAAAAAGCGGGAAGCAGCGACAAATCTAACTGACTGCCCCATCGCACGCGGTTCCATGTAAATATTGTAATATAGGTTAATTTATCATTTTGAGGATTTTTCTTTTTACAGGTCCAGGACTCAAAGTGCGTGGTGGAGGGAAGTCCCGAGAGAGAGAAAGAGAACATCATTGAAGAAGCAGGGGCTTGACTTGTGACTTCGCCATGACACCTACTGAAGTCCTGATAGTTGAATTTCTTGTTATGAATATAATTATGTGTCTGTGTGTTAGTGCCGGCTATTATTTAATTTGATCCTTAGAGGATGAACTTATTTTGTTGTCTGAATTTGTGTTTAACCGTTTAACTTATGAACCAGCCGAGAGAGCTCATAACGACTCAAATGACGCGCATGTGGTTTAGAATTCCAGCTGTGCCATCAGCAAGGGGGCATGTCATAACCCAATGATTTTTAGTGCCTCGGCACATTGGAATTTTCCCACCACATGGAGCTTTCTTTGCACAGTGGATTTCTCAGCTGCAGAGAGAAAACCCCGGTGCAAAAGAGTTCCCGCCACACGTATGCAAATTAGTGTCCCACTATTGGTCAATTCTAAATTATTCCTACGTGGCGGCTAGCAATTGGCTCGCTAGCCGTATAAAAGGTTAGAGCAGTTTCCGCCCAAGTTGGAGGACTCGACAACCATCTCGTGGGGAACTCTAAGCACGCTGTGGAGCCTAGCAAACTCCGCATGTGTCTTGGAGGAGGACATAGGGGCCTGATCAGCTTCTAGTCACTCCCCGTCATAGTGGAAAATTTGACGTACCCTCGTGTTGAGCGTGCAGAGTCGTGCATGGATGACTCATCTCGGTTCAGTTCAACAAGAGATCTCACTTCTGTTTGTTTGTGTGCTGTTTGTGTGCAACTGTAATTCAAGCAAGTTTCCTTCCTGCACTGTGACCATCGGCAGTGTAAGTAAAGCTTTCTTTATACAACCAATACGCTTCCGTGCCTAACTCTACTCCGTCGTGGAAAAACCCCACCTGATGGTCCGGGCTACTGGCCATAGCCTTAAACCACCCTTGGTCCCGACAACATCCACAGTAGGAGAGGCTGGGTAGGCAGCAACACCATCATTGTAGGGAGGCCTCCACCCCTTCCTTAAGGCCATCCCAGTTGTGCACCATGAAGGTCAGTGGCCCCAGGAACATGCCCAGGACCTTGATGCCCTCGCACCACCAGGTGAAGCCCCCTGGGAAATCCAGGGAGTCACACTGATCCATGTGCCAAATAGCAGGGTATCACTCTTGGTCTAGTTGATAGGGGCTGAGAAGGCACGTTCATAGACTTGATGGCAATCTGTCAGGGCCCACATGTCTTCCTGAGTGTTAAGATAAATGGTCATGTCATCCACATATGCCAACAGCCAGAGTGGAGGGCCAATGGACGGGCCCATGGCTGATGGCAAGGCCACATGACTCAGGTGGCACAGCAGCATGTGCAGCAGTGGCTCAATGGTCAGGGCATAGAGCATGCCCAACAGGGGGCAGCCCTGATGGATGCCCCTGCATGCAGGGAACGGGGCATAGAGCATACCATTCACCTTGAGCAGGCTGGTAGTGTCTTGGTACAAGATCCGGAGGGCCCTGATGAAGAGGCGCCCAAAGCCAAAGGCCTCCAGGGTCTGGAAGAGGTAGGCAAGGCCCACCTGGTTGAAGGTCTTCTGATCCAGAGACATGTGGCCAATGTCTAGGCCAAAGAGTTTGCTGGCTGTCAGTAGGTCACACAGCAGGAATGGGTTTTCTTGGGTGGTCCTGCTCATCATGGAGTTGCTCTGCTCAGGTCCAGTGATGGAGGCCATGACAGCGTGGAGGCGGGTTGCCAGTGCTTTGGCCAGAATCTTGTAGTCCATACACAGAAGGGAGACCAAATGCCAATTCTTAATGCAGCCAATGTTTCCCTTTTTGGGCAGCAGCATGAGCACCACTCTGCAGCAGCTGATTGGCAGGACCTTGTCAGCAAGACTCTCCTGGAAAATGCACAGGAGGCAGGGGCTAAGAAGAGGCCAGAAGGTCTTGTAGAACTCAGAAGGTAACCTGTCAAGGCCTGGGACTTTGCCAGAAGTGACGCCAGCCACGGTGTCTGCCAGCTCTTCCAAAGAGAATTCCCTCTTAAGCTCACTGGCCTCCAGATCACAGAGACACAGCAGGCCCTCATGGAATTCTCACATGGCCTCAGGGCAGGACATCTCAGCTGCAAACAGGTCATGATAGAAAGTGACAGCATGCTCACATACTTCACCTGGGCCCATGATAACCTGGCATTTGGGGGTCTTGAGGTGATCTAAGACTTTACGCATTGCCTGCTGCCACGCCAGATTGAAGAAGAAGTGGGTTGGAGCATTGGTTTCTGCCAGCTCTTGGTAGCAGGTACAGATCCTCAGTCTGCGGGCCGCACTCTCCACCAAGTCATGCAGGCATTTCATGTGAAAATGGAGGCTCTCGCACAGCACCGCATCACTGCCAGCAGCCAGCAGGGCAGCCTCAAGCTCTGCCACATCTTCCCCCAGGTCTCGGATAAGGCGGTGCAGTTCATTTATGGACAGCTGGGTATACTGCTAGCAAAAGGCCTGGAACTGTACCCTGCCCACATCCCACCATAGCTTCCAGGATGAGTAGCTCAGTCTTGCAGCCTCCCAGCCTTGCCAAAAGTGAGTGAAGCAGTCCCAGAAGTAGGAGTCTTGAAGCAGGCTGACACTGAATCACCAATAGGGCTCCTGTGTGCAGATTATCCCCAGCAGGCTCAGTTAACAGCAAGCCAGGCCATGATCTGGCAGGCATGAGGGAATGATGCGGCCACTGCACAGGAATGGCAGATGGACCACCAGCACTCATCCTGGCCCAGGTGTACTGGTGTGCATCAGGACACAGGGATCACCAGACGTCAATGAGACCTGCGGTCTCCAGGGTAGACTGAAGCTTGCGGGCTTGAGGTCAGGTGAGGCTCAGGCCCTGTGCAGTCTATCAAGGTGTCAATAGTGCAGTTAAAGTCCCTGCCTACGAGGAGCAGATCATCATCCTCACTAGCATCATGCAGGAGAGCAGCCAAGGTCTCAAAGAAAACGACCCTCTCCTGGCCATCAGTGGGTGCATAGACATTGATGAGTAGCACATGGTGTTGTGCTAGGGTGTCAGCTGGAAGCTGGGGATGACCTCCTGTGCCACTGCCATATCAAGCTGTAGTTGTGGTGATAGGAGAGTTGCAACCCCAGCACTAAGGTTGGTGCCATGGCTCAGGAGCAAATGGCCTTGCAAGGCAGTGTGCCAAGCCACTGTTGAGCCCATCAGAATGTATCTCCTGGAGGAAGGTGATGGCTAGCCACTTCTGATGCAGAAGCTCCAGGACAGCCTCCTGTTTCACCAGATCTCAACAGCCATTGATGTTAAAAGTGCCAGTGGTCATGGCTGCCATGGGTGTGGGTATGGGAGAGGAAGAGTGAGGTAAGGTGTAGGTGGAAGAGTGAGCACCCAAGAACAGAGCAAAAAAACTGAGACCTGTCAGGGAAGGCCTATCATACCCTACTCTATTCAAACGACACCCCCCCCAGGCTCCACTCATTCTCATCCAGTATGCAAGCTTCTCCAGACAGTAAGCCATCTGCCAAGTGCCTAGATCCTGTTGCATAAGTTTGGCTGCAGCTCTGACAGCCTTGACAAAAAGTTTAGGATCTGTGCACCACTGGGTGATGCACTCCGCTACATTCTTCTGTCCTTTGGTCTGCTTCAAAAAGGCCAGGAGACCCCCATAGTTGGGGCTGATCCAGGTGGGGTCTGCTAACATGGGCTCAACATTTCTAACAGAAGCACAGCAAGGCTGCACCCCAAGTGGGAGCTCACCCACAAATGCACTGTCTACACCCTCAATGTCTATGGACATCAGCCTCCTCTCATTGTCCAGGTCAAGGACTGGCTACAAGAAAGTGATCCCTGCCTTCTTGTGGGGAGAGAGGCCATCCTGCTCTCAAGGTCACTTGTGACACTCAGAAAACTGGATTTCCATCTCACTAACTTCCTCATCCAATTCGGTAGGCTGGGACGCAACCAAGAGGTTAGCAGAGACTCCTCTGCCGCCCCCTGGGTCAGGCCTCCACTAGAGAGGCATCCTGCATAACTTTTACTGCCACCTGACTCCAGAATATGGGAGACAGATGAGGGGTTGGTGACCCCTGCTGTCACCTCCCCTGCCTCCCATTTATCCCCATCCACAGTCACGTGCAACAGGGTCTCCAGCATAATAGCTGGAACAGGGTCAGGCTCCCCAGCAGGGCCCCCCTGGTGCCAGCAGAGGAGGGTCCCAGAGGGGATTGGGTGTCCTGAGAGATCCCTTTCACTTTCCTCTCTTTGTTATTTTTCTTCCTAGTGACAGGCGGCCCAACCTTTCTAGGGGATGGGCTGGACTGCTCCTGGCTGGCCTCCGGTGGAGGACGGCTGGGAGGAGGCCCAAGCCCCATCATTTGACAGGGTCTTGCCACCTCAGTCACTGGCCACCCCAGCCACCTCAGCCAGGGCAGTTGGGGCAGGAAGGGGGCAAGTGGAGGCATCAGCCTCTCCACCTGGTGGGGCCTCTGCACCGGGGGAGGTGGGCACTGTAGGTGGAATGGGCGGGGGAGAGGGCTGAGGAATAGTCCCAGCCCCTCCACTGGATGGTGTTCTCATGCCAGAGACCCCAACCCCCTTAAATGGAACAGGGGTGAAAGGACATTAAGAAGAGCTCCTGGCATCACTGGGCAGGGCCTGTGTCCCAGAAGTGGATGTGCCATCCATCAGCACTGCTGCAGCTGCTGATGTTCTGACTGCTTTCCACCATGGGCACTGGGCTGCTAGGTGGGAAGAGCTACCACACTGGAAACAAGTGGTCTCCCCCAAGGAAAAATAAATCACAAACCTCCACCTGTTGAACATGAGGTTCAAGGAGCAAGGTAGAGACTGCGGGCCCTCCCTGAGGAGCATGAAAACCTGCCTTCGAAAAGACAGGACATACTTCAGCTTCAGGTCCTTGCTTCCGAGTGTCAGTCACTGAAAGGGACTCGTAGGAACCCCATAGGGCTTGAGTTCCTTGGCCAGCTCCTGGTCGGTTACGTGTGGGGGTATATTGGAAATCACCACCCCCACCGCCTGGGTGCCTAGGGGCATGACAAAATCGTGTACACCCACAGTGTCCAGGTCCTCTGCGCACACCCTGTTGAACAGGGTGAAAGCGCTCAGGTAAATCACTGGGACTGTAGCAAAACCCCCAGTTTTTCTTTTTTATTATTTTAAAATGCATTCCCTCCCCTTCCCCAACCATTTCTGACTTTTCTCTCCCTCTCTATTCCCTATAGATAAGTATAAGTGAGCTCAAACTTAGGATAAGATTTAAACATTTTTATTTCGCTAGCAAGTTTTTGATATTGGATATCCATTGTTTTATATTGTATAATTATTAGGTTTGTATTAATTTTTACTGTTGTATATTGTATTATTATCATTTTTGTATTGATTTTTTTTGTTTCATATGGATATTGTATGGTTTAGGTCTGTGTTTTTAAGTGAACCGAAGTCATGTCAAGTTTCCATTTTATATGTCAAGCCTCCATCTCGTGTCCTCTGCCTGGGCATCCCATGTTGCAATAATATGATTCATTGTATTCCTCCCATCTAAATTGGTTCCCCGATGCATGACAATGATTGAGAATGATTGAAATACAATGGTAGCAGGCCTTTAATGAATGGCCTGTAATGACTGGGCCACCATCTCGCATTGATTCACTCAGGAACCACGGACCTCACCCAGGAACAGAGACAAGACCAGCATTTGAAAGACAAGGGACCCTGCAAAACCAACAACTCTCACCATTACAAACACCAGAAACTGCACATCCCTGAATGGAGCACACATGCTCAATACACCGGGGGCTGACCCTTGCCTGGGCATGCCTCCTGTCACTAGGGTCACACATGGTCTGCCACTATAAAAAGGGGCAATGAAGACAGACCCAGTGGAAACGCCATTTCCATCTGGACTGGACCATCTTCACGTCACCTATCCACCCCAGAGGCCCTGCCGGTGACCCCCTCTGGACAACACCAAGGTGAAGGAGACCCTGACTGGCCATCGAGGATCAACTTCGAGCCTGGGAGAGGTAGATATTACCTGCACACCTCCTCCTACAATTTGGACTCTTTCTTTCTCTCTCTGTCTCTCTCCTCCTGGACTTCAGTGGACTTCAGTGGACTTCAGCCCCTGTACCAAGCCTCTCTAACCCCTGCTACCATTGTGTGTGTCTGTGTGTGTGTGGGTGCAAGGGAACCAATTTGGCATTGTGTCACCATCTGCCCTGTTCAATAAAACCACTGTCATTTGCAACCCTGAGTTGGTCATCTTTTACTGAATCACAGTCTCTTTCTTATCTTAAATTCCAGCCACATTCTCTCTCTCTCAATTCCAGCCCCCACCCCTCTCCACTAGTTTCCCGATCTCCTCTCAATTCCTACTGTCTTTTCCCTGTGACTTTCTGCTGCCTTTCTCTGCTTTCCTGCTGCCCCTGCTGCCTTTCAGTCTCTCCTGCTTCTTTTTCTGTGATTTTCTGCTGTCTGTCTCTTTGTTTTCAGGCTCCCCCCCCCCCCCGGCTGCTTCCCATCACCTATGGTTTTCTCCAGCAGCTGGAGCCTTTCTCCAGCTACCAGCACCTACTGCCCCTCCCTGCAACTCCTCTAGCTGCCCCGGAGCCATCCTCTGACTCCCCCACACCCAGAGCCCCTCTTTAACACCCACATTTTCCCTTAGTCCCACTTTCCCTCTCCAGCACTTACCATTTCAGCTCCCCTGTAGCTCTGGCTCCAGTCCCAGACTGTGCCAGCATGCTTCCCTGTTCTGCAGGTTTTGGGCATTGTCTTTTAATCAATTAAGATCAATTAACCTAAAGTTACCCCCGAGCCTCAGTTCTTTGGCTCAGGCCCCTGTAGTCTACCAGTTCTAATCCCAGTCCTGGTAACTTTAACGCTTTACACTTCTACTTTCTTACCTTAACCTTTCCCCAGGTATCCCAAGTACACCAAGCACATACATACATACACATCACATCACCCAACTTAGGAACTCACCTGTGTGTATGTGTAGGTGGGTGGTATGTGTGTGAATTAGTGAATACACACATATATATATATACATATATAGATATCATTGTGTGTGTGTGTGGTATATAAATTAGTAATCCACATATGT
The DNA here is from genome assembly GCF_030867095.1 of Alligator mississippiensis. Taxonomy (NCBI): domain Eukaryota; kingdom Metazoa; phylum Chordata; order Crocodylia; family Alligatoridae; genus Alligator; species Alligator mississippiensis. The sequence goes on along the minus strand of NC_081825.1, from coordinate 53,751,487 downwards.
GTATTGGATGTGCAGGTATTGGTAACTGGTAACTGATTCTGTCTATATTTGGTGTGTGTGTAGCATGTATGGGCTTAAACTGGTGATAGGTGTGCATGAACCTAAACTAATTATTTTGAATGTGTGTGTATCTGAGCTGCTAGTGTGAGTGTGTATGCCTAGTAGGGGTGTATGCACCTAGTGAGTGTATGTGTGCTTAATTGATTTTTATGTGTGCATGTGCAATTGTACACCACACCCTCCTGTCTAACACTGCAATATTGAGATCCTGAGAGTTGACCTGACCCCCCAGGGCAACAGGACCATGTTAACACAACCTGCATAATGTATGTTACGCTGTCCCAGGAGACCAGCTAGGGCATCTACGCAGGCCTCAACCCTGACATAGGGAGGGATGTGAACCCTCAAGCCATGGTTAAGGGGGCAGTTTTAAGAGGCATCCCCATACCAGCTGCTGGGTGTATTAGCAGCCATTCCTGCTAGGACAGGGTTAATTTCAAAAGCTAAAGCTAAGGGAATGGAAAAAAAAAAGATGTGTATATTAACTACAGCAATAAGTACCTGGGAATGTGGCCATAAAAAACTAAATGGGAGCAGGAAAGAGGTGGAGTGAAAAGAGCCAGGGGGAGGCTTACTAGGGTTAGGCTAGATAGACACCTGGCTGGGGTCATATGACCTCAGCACTCTTTCCTGCCTGGGGCAGGGGGTTGGACACGAAGATCCTTTGTGGTCCCTTCCAACAGTATAATCTATGAATCTATGAAAAAACAGAAACAAAAAAAAAAGAAAAGAAAAAGGTGGTGGGGAATTAAGAGCACCCCTCACAAGGCAAGATGTAGAAAAAGATAACTCCCTACAACAAAGAAGCAAAAAAGAGAGAAAGAAAGAAAAGAAACAGCAAATAAAAAAGCTGTGAAGTAGCAACTTGCAGACAAAGAAACCGGAAGTGAAGGGGGTGGGGACTGATAGCCGATAAACAGAAGAAAAAAACACCATGAAAATGCAAGAAGAGAATCGGAAATGGAGATAAACAGAAGCAAGAGACCTTTAGACAGGTGGGAGTCAGAAAAAAAAAAGAGATAGGAAGCCGGGAAGTTTTAAACTAAGGATTGCCCCATGCAACTCCAAGTGAGCCTGGTCTGAAGCATCCAAAGTGGAAGGAAGGAAAGACCCATATTTCAACTTGGCCTTTCGGCAATAGAAGAAAACTCTTTGAGACCCCCCTCAACCCTTAAAAATACAGCTAGTGCCTTGACCACAATCAACTCCAAAATATGGTGTCTCTCCCTACAAAAGACAGAAGATTCAGAAGCTGTTAATGTGGGCATTACAGGGGCCTGAAGGACAGCCAAGCATAAAAGGGCCAATATCTTACATGAGTCCCTTCGGCCAGCTCATCTAAACAATCAATGTTTTCCTTCTCCCAAAATATAGCAATCCTCAGGAAGGGAAAGGAGCCCCTATCTGTTCTTCTGTCAATCCAGGCAAAACCTGAACACTAAGATTAAGTTGCATTGTGCCTATACTCACCTGAAGAGGCATAAACTAAATTGGAGAGCAATAATTAGCATTCTAGTAATTTTAAAAGCTACTTTTACAGTTTAAAGGACAATAACCATAAATTATTTGTTACAAATTAATTTACAGCTCAAGTTAAATAGAGCAAAGATTTTCTCCTGAGTTAAGCCAGTGAATGTTTCTACAAGAAATAATTTTCCTATCTCCACCGTATGAAACAGATTCATTTACTTTAACATGCTTATTAATTAATCCCTCATTTGGACATGAAATGATCATATTTTGGTAGGGGAATTTAGAACATCAGCTACAGAACTTGAGAGCAGGCACTTCTGAATTCAAAACCTAGATCAGTCATTGACTTTCTGTAGAGTTATCTCCTGTGAAATGTTGCTGTTTCTCCTCCATCTTACAAAGTGGCCATAATAGACATGAGAATCCATTCCTCGTCCTGACTTCCAAAGGGGCTGAGAACCTACAACTACAATTAAAGTCAAGGGAGATAATAACTCTAACTTATCTTCTTTGAAAGGGTGTTGTGAGGATTAATTAGTGTTTGTAAAGCACTTTGCAAATGTAAAGTGCTAAGTATTATTATCAAATTAAAGACAAGCTGGAAGCCCCTTGACGGAGTTACTATTCTACATCGGCTCTTTGTGTGTGTAATTAGTCACAATATGGTATTCATAATTATAGCAGCACTCCAAGTTATTCATTTCACATTTGAAAATGCTGAACAAATGTGCTTTTCTATTATGCAAGTCTTTTATAAAAGTGTAGCAGTTTGGCATGTTATGATCCATGAAAGGTAAAATCCCCCTGAGTTGTATGTTGAAAAAACGTGCTAGTTGCAGAAATGGAAGCTAAGAGGTTTTGCTGTATTACGGCCTTAATACTTATGAATTTAGCCTCTTCAGATTAGTATTCTTGTTTTCAAATATTCCAATATATTCCTATTTTTTCTCCTTGGCAATTGCTCCGAGTTTTACATTTTACTAGTGAAACATGTAAGGGCCTGATCAAAGAACAGGGCATTTATAGACATGCTCTGGGGAGGGAGGCACTTTAACTAGAGCAGCTCCAAGAGCCGCTCTAATTAAAGTGCCTGGTGCATTACATCTAGTTAAAATGAAAAATCTAGAAAAAAATGTGGTAGGGGTGCTTTAACTAAAGCTTTTTTGATGAACTTTAGTCAAAGCACCCCCACGACCATTTTTTAAGTGTGGGGACACTAATAGATATGACACTGAGGTCTGTTGGAGTGCAGTAATTACAGCGCTCCAGCAGACTTGTTTAACTGAGTTTGCTCTAATGTACTGTAATTACAGCATGTTGGAGCAGCCTTGCTGCACATCTATAGGTGCCCAAGACTCCTAGTGAGTTTAACAGGCTCCAGATCAGCTCTAAACAAGGATTATGGGTCATAATTAATTTAATCTCCTTCAACTTCTTTTCCCCCAGCTATTTTTGGAAAAAAACTCTAGCATCCTTCTTACTTCATTGAATTCTTCCAGCCAGTGTGAACTTGGTTTGTTTCATGTACCTTAAATTTATCTGAGAACTTTAACTGGTATTTAATATTTTCATTGGTGGTTTTCCTTCTCTTCCATTTTCAGTATAGGTTTTCTTTTGTACTCACACCTTGCAACAGTTAGGTCTTCATGAGGTTCCATTGCTACTTGCCTTTTTGCAGGAGTCTGCTGTCCCAATCTTTATCTTAGTGGAATGTGATACTCTTTTATGCATAAATTAGCATATGTATTTCTGCAGAGCAAAAAGGCATCTTCTACTGCAGTGGCTCTCAGCCAGGGTGCCACAGTACCCTGGAGTGCTTTGAGTTCCTTTCAAGGGTGCCACAGAGTGCTGCACAATGTTAGTACTTTAAGATGTGCAAATATGATTCACAAGATAAACCCAGATGTTTCAAACAGGAATTCACAGTAATCAAAGCATTTGGTTTTATTGTGGTCTGAGTTTCTTGCAGCAGAATAGTTTCTCTACTATTTTTCTGCAGTCAAAAAAATGAGTGAAAATGAGGAGCTGGTATTTTCTGAGGAGTGCCTTGAGGCTATTGAGTGGTAGAGGCTGAGAACCAACATTCTGCTGTCTGGAAAATGTGATGTATGTTCTTTTCATAATCTTTCATATTTCTTTTAAAAAAATTGAAATCAGCAGCAGTGTTTTTAGATAAAGCTGATTGTCTTAACCTAGCTACCAGTTTGGATGATAATGTGTCTTCAAAGAAGCTGGCAACTGATATTTCTTAAAAATCCATTATAGAAAAGTATAATATATACTGTAATATTTAGAATAATTCATGTATTCAACCCAATTTAAATGATTTGTTTATGGACTTCATTCGTAGATTTCAAGCACCATATGCAGTATACAACAAATCAATGATATTTCATTTTCTTCCCATATCCAAAGAATTATTATGAATACGTTTTAAAATTGCCACACTAAACTACTAAACTGCAGATCTTAAAAGAATAGATGGTATGAGCTATTTAAACAATATGGATACTCTACAGAATGTAGACAGTTTCTCTATTTAACTTGCTGTATCAAATAGATTGAGGTATTTCTGTAAATATTGAGAATAAATGCAAACAATAGATAAAATTCAGAAAATATGATGACTTATCCTTAGAAACTTCTAGCCTAGAAATAACTTTCTCCACATCCAAAGTATATCTCCTTACAATGAGTCTTCTTACAGCCTTCCCACAGCAGAATCTGAGCCTTGCAGCTCAGTAAACCCAAAACATGGGAGCAAAAGGAGTTCTAGAAGGAGCTGCTATGGAATATGTCCAAGCATTGAATCTTGCCCTTTAATCCATGATACTAGAAAGGTCAACACAGCTATGGTGATGTCACAGAACAGAAAAATTAACAAGGGGAAAACCATTTAATGTTATTGATGTAGGTCAAAACTAACAAATTACATTGCAATCAGAAGCCAGTAGAGAGGATGGCACATTGGAATAAAATATTGTTTGCGCAAAATATCTTTTTAATAAGTAAATATCCTTTTAAAAGTAAAAATTCAAAATACCTTTCATACTAGCTGCAGTTTCTTCTTAGAGCTAAAGTTACCTAGAGCTAGAGTTCATTACAGTAGAGTAGTCTGAGGTTACAAAGATACAGGTATCTTGTTGCATAGTCTGTTTCCCTAAGGTGCTGTTACAAGTTACCTTAAACCATTCTAAATCTGTGGAATGTCTGACAGTGTTAAAGTTAGAACAGTTTCAGAGCAGGCACGAGTTAAAGCTTCATGCTATCTCAGACCTGCACTTACTTGCCACTAGAATGGCTGGCCAGCTGGGGCATGGTCAGGACTCTATATCTCCCCTGGGAGTGAAGGAGCCGTGGGTTAACTGCAGCAAGAGCATGAAGCCTGGGGAAGCTTGTCTCCCTGACTTCATGCTCTCACCATGCTTTGTGCTATGAAGCCTTTTTCACCCTCTTCCCCCAGGAACATGACAGACTGGGGAGGAAAGGCATGATGAACCCCCCAAATTCTCATGGCTGTGGAAGAGTCACCCAGATGTGGGAGAGGAGAGGGCTGTTTGCTTGGCCTCTGCACCAGGCACCCATATCAAGTCTCCTGGAGACTTGGAGTAGGCAGCATGGTGTCACGTGGGCTGGGGTCATACCCACTGGGGGCAGGGGTGTTGGCTTTGGGTCAGTACCACTGCCTGGGCAATACAGCTTGCGTAGAGGGTCTGGGAGTCATGCATCCTGGGATGCTGGATGACTTCAAATTGGTTGCTTTATATCCATGGAGCAAACTAACAAGACCTTAGCTGAAGCCAGGTAGAATGGCTCAAAGATAACCCTCTTTCAAAGTGGTATAACTTTAAGACACTTTGGCCACATCCAGATGTGAATTGGTATTTGATTTTCTGGGGACAACTAGTGGCAGCACACCATGTGCCACTGCTAGTCGTCCCCAGGGAATGCCTGTGCCACGCATGTGCTTGCGTGCAGCAAGTTACCCTGAGTGGGATAGGGGAGGCTGGGGCCAGCACTTGGCCAACCCCAGCAGCCTTACCAGAGCATGGCTCTGGCTAGCCAGACTCCAGCTTCCGGTGGCACACACTGCTGCCGTGTGTGCTACTTCACATTTTTTCTCCATGGGTTTTCCTAACCCCTGGATACCCAGGGTTCAAAAAAAACCCCTCCAAGCTGTTCCCTTGCAATAAAGAAAAAACACCACAACATACAGTATGTAGCGCCACAGATCTGTCTGCTGCACCATATAGTACATGTCTGTGTTCATCTGGATGCAGCCTTAGAGGGCACTTAACATAGTTTAATACCCTTTAATGTTTGGATGCTCCTAAAGATTTAATATGAGCACAACAGTTTTAACATTTGCTGAGTAACAAAGAGAAGGTAAGCCCATTCAGATGGTATATGGATGTAGCCTCTATAATGTCTCTGCTTGTAACTCATTATAATTACCTTAATCTTATCTGGATGGAACTGCACCTGAGCCTTCTTTTTTAGTCAGAAACTGTATAAGTTTTGCCACTGCACCAGCATTGTCAGACACAAAGATCAAAAACCTTTAGTATCATGGGATCCTGTGGTCTGTATCTTTCTACTTTATTTCATGTATTCTGAACAGGACAGATGAAAAGACAGAGCTCAGTGGCATACCACAAAAGAAGGTCTCCAGGTTGCATGAGTAACTGAGACCAACAGTATTGCTGGGCATCTTTGAAATAAGTCATTTAATAGAAGACAGAAAAATCTATTGATCTTTGGTGTGAAAGGCAGATGACACAATGACATGGATATTTAAGCTTCATTGATCATGAGATCACTGGTCAATGCAAATCTCACAGTTTCTGTAAGAAATTGTCAGTATTATCTCATAGCAACTCTCTTGTTAATTTTTCCCTCAAAAGAAGTTCAATAACTGAAGAGTGTCTCTATATCAAGAGATGTGATAATTTCTTATAATATTTCAACTATCAAAAGTGTAAAACTAGTTCAATATAAAGTTTTTTTTTTAACACAGTTTATTCAATGCAGTAGCCAACAATATCAGATAAAATATACTATGGACAATATTTAGGACTTTTCCCCACACATGGACTATATTTAGGAAAAAATGGTTTGCAAAATTAAACAAAATAATTAATAACATAATATATCATCTACTTGGCTAATTATAATCAACATTAACTTGCATTCCGGCTGTCTTTTTTACCCAAAATTTCTGAACTTTGCAAACAGTTATGACAGCTGGTCAAGTGATTTTTTGCAAGTAAATTACTTGATGAATATAGCTCTTTTTCAGTTTGTTAATTATTCTTGCTGCAAATTTCAGTAATCCTTACACAAATAGTTTCAGTCTATTGGCTGTTTACTAATTTTTCCATGCTCCAGGTAACTTATGAGTTGTATTCTATTACATAAATTACATAGACTATTTTCTTCTCCATAGCTAGCTATAAAGATTTATTTCCAAGTGAGTAATGAATAATAAATAACTTGTAAAAAGTAAAAAATGAAGAAAATGAATTAAGCTCAAGCAAAACCATTAATTGATTATTCTTACATATATATATGTATGTGAATAATCTATTTTATATATATATTATATTTAAAAAATAGGAACTCAGCGTTCTTTCTTTGCCTACACAGACTCAGTTTATGAGAGATACTTTTACTTTTTCTCTATGTAACGTTATGTATGAAATATCTATCTATAAAATAAAAAAAAAATCTTTAAAGATATATATTTCTATTAATGATACATTTTTCTGTAACATTTAGGTTTTTGAACAATGATCTTGTTTAACAGGCAAGTAAAAAGATTAAGGTCCCAACCTCAGAGAGCTTTCAATCTGTATTACAAAGGTAAAGAAGCAGAAGTAACAACAGTCTATTAGTGGTTATGAGGACAGTATCACTATTAAGGAGCATATTTGACAACCACTATGCATATTGAGCAGTATTTATTCATGTCTGTACAGGTATCATGTAGTAGTAAGTTTAAAAATGCGTTCTATAATAGGTGATAGTATGGTTGAACCTTCAGTTATCCAAGTTTTAAGCAGTAAGAAAGACAGAAAGAGGCAACCAAAATGCTGATGTTGTCAAGGTAGCAGGGGACAAGTCTTAAGCAAAGTAGCTACTATAAATATGTTCACAATGGGGAAAGGTGGCAGACAATAGCAAGAAGACTGGTATGTCAACTATTTGTTTCCAGGACGTTTAGGAAAACCCACTAAGAATGGACTAAGGATAAACAGAAAAATCACTTAGCTGTTTGTATTTCAAGGAAAATCATATAGATATGTATGGAAGTTTCAAGCTAGATTTGATCAAGTTCCAGAAAACGGAAGATGACTTAATGAGAAATCTAGGGGAATAAAATAGAGAGATGGCGTGTTTGGTAGTGTAAACTAATCTTTTGGAGCCAACCACCATGGAACAGGTCAAAGCTCCCTCAAGTTGCAAATATTCTGATCAAGTCAGGATGAGATAACTTGAGTGGGACAAATGGGGCAACTGTCCTGCATGCCAACTTGAAGAGTGGGGAACAAAAAAAAGCAGCTGCTGCTGGCAGCATTATGATTGCAATTGTGATCACATAGGGCATGTCTACAGAAGACACTTACTGTACAGTGGCCTAATAACAGTGCACAGTAGCATGCTGGTCAAAAACTGTGCTAATACATTACTGCATACTATTATTAGGCTACTGCACAGTAAGCGTCATAAAAAAGACTGTGTGCTGGTGCTACTGTGCAGTAACTGTAATTACTGCGTGTTTAGTTAGTACTTCATTAAGCAAGTACTAAACTAAATGTGCAGGAAGTACTGCACATTAATGAATGTGTAGATGCACCCACAGCAACCAGAAAGTTGCCTCTGCCCCTATACTCCAGGTACCCAGCTGTGTCCCTGCACTATTGGATCAAATACTTGTAACTGTAACTACTATGAGAGTATGGTCATTTATAAATGCTGTAACACTGTCATCACAGATAGCTATTATTTGTTACGGTATTTTAGAACCATAACTCTAGCAGTTGCACAGTTTGAAGTAACTATCTAACCACTATTGGCCTTGGAATTTAATAAAAGAATTTTAGCTGGATTACTGACATGGTCAGTTGAATTCCAGCAACCATTGATCTTGTTGTACTTACCAGGATTACTCACTTGAGTAAGTGCTACTAGAAATGCATAAAATCCATCTATAGCAGAAACATTCCAATAGATGTAGATTTAGTATTGTGTATGGGTAAGTATGGAGTGTTGTAGCAATCATGGTCCAGGAAATGTGAGAGAGGCAGGGGGGAGGGAGGGTTGTGATGTTTTTTATTGGACCAACGGTATGTTTGGGAGAGATTTTGGATCAGATTTCAGGCATTAAGTGTCCTACTTCAGGTCTGAGAAATAAACAAATGCAAGTTGAGCTAAGTAGAATAAATACAGTTTGCGTTTAATTCCTCATAAATATTACTTAAGGAATGGAGGATGGCTATGAAAAGGCAGCAAAGAGACGTGATCAGAAGTAGTTTCAAAACAATGGAAATGCAGATAAGTGAATGTAATTGTGTAAGAGAACAAGACCATTTATAAGGGAAGTGGTCATTATTACCTGTGGAATACAGAGAGTTTGGCAAACACAGAAGTAGATTGATATTTCGGACCAACCTGAGCAGCACCCTTAAGCAGCCTACCCATCCCCAACTATATTTTACTTTGAGGCCCACACTAAAGCTATCCATATTATGCTTCATGTCCCTGCAGTGGAGCTTTTCTTGAACTCATTCTACCAAATGTGTACCTTTTCTGTCTTTGGTTCTAATTTCTGGCAAAAGAGTTAAAAACAGGAAGCTGTAGGGTTGCTGCTGGCAGATCTGATGATGATGATGGGTGATCACTTGCAAACAAGTAAGCTTGTCTTCCAAGGATCTTAATAGTGAGTCCACAGGTGGCTCGATAGCCCAATTCTAGATCCACGTCTTGTTGCAGTGAGGACAGGCATTTCCAGGAGGGATGGGCTGCATTGGATGTTCTGATGTTCTTTTCACCTGTTCCTCTTTTCCTCTTCTGCCTGTCAACAGCTGTTTCAAAGTGTTGAGGTCCATCCAAAAGAGTCTTCCTCCATTTTGGTCAGTCCTGAGGAAGGGTCTCCCAAGTGTTGATGTCAATGTTACACCTCCTCATGTTTGCCTTCAGGTTGTCTTTGAAGTGCTTTCTTTGACCTCTGCTACTTCACTGACCTTTTTTCAGCTGTGAGAAAAAGATTCTTTTTGGAGGGCAGGAGTCAGGCATGCAAACAACATGACCTGTCCAGTTAAGTTGGTTTTGGATGATCATGGCCTTAATGCTGTTGAAATTTGCTTCTGCCAAGATGCTGATGTTTGTGTGTCTATCCTCCCAGCAAATCCACAGGATCTTGCAAAGGCACCATTGGTGGTACTTTTCCAAGCTCTTGAGATGTCTTCTGTATGGGGCTCAAGTTTATGAGCCATACAGCAGAAATGAAATGACAATGGCTTGATAAACCAAGAGCTTCATTTCAGCAAGGATGTCATGATTTAAAAAGACTCTTACTCAGATGTCCAAAGGCTACGCTCACACATGTCAAGTGCTGTTGTATTTCCACATCAATGTCTGCCTTTGATGAAAGATGGCTTCCAAGACAGGCAAAGTGATCCACATTCTCCAGCAATTCTCTGTTTATTTGAATGGAGGTGGGGTTTGTTTCTCCATTTGGAGCAGGTTGGTAAAGGACTTGCATTTTCCTGATGTTTAAAGTTATGCCAATACTCTTGTCGACTTTCTAGAATACATTAAGAATGGTTTGGAGATCTGTTTCACATTGAGCAATGACAGCATTGTCATCTGCATACTGGAGCTCCATTATGGATGTTGTTGTGGTCTTTGTTTTGGACTTGAGTCTGTTGAGGTTGAAGAGTCTTCCATCCATCCTATATACAATTTAAATTCCAGGTGGGAGCTGTCTGTTGATGAGGTGCATTATGGTGGAGATGGAGATGGAAAACAAAGTTGGAGCAATGACACAACTTTGCTTTACTCCAGTTTTCACCTCAAATGGTTCTGTTTGATTCCTGTTGCTTTGAACCCTTGCTGACATGTTGCCGTGAAGATCTAAGAACACTGATGAACTTGTTTGGGCAGCCAATTTTGGACAGGATTTTCCATAGGGCTTCACGGTTTACAGAATCTAAGGCTTTAAAGAGGTTGATGAAGGCCAAATAGAGAGGTCAATATTGCCTCCAACGCTTCTCCTGGATTTGATGTGCTGTAAAGATCACGTTCATGGTTCCTCGAGATGGTCTGAAGACAATTTGAGATTCTGGAAGAATTTCTTCTGTAAGTGGGAGAAAGCAGTTAGCGAGGATACAGGCAATGACTTTCCCAGCAGTGGCCAACAATGAGATGCCTCAATAGTTTCTGCAATCAGCTCTGTCCCCCTTCTTGAAGATAATAATAATCAAGGGATCTCTTAGGTTGGTTGGGATTTCTTCCTTTTTCCAGATTTTAAGGATGGGGACATGAAGTTGACACGTAAGTTGTTCTCCTCTTCCTTTGAAAATCTCTGAAAGTATTCCATCAACACTGGCTGCCTTGTTATTCTTCATTTTCCCAATGGCACTCCTGACCTCTGGCAGTCTAGGTGGCAAACTGAGGTCTTCTCTGATTGCTTTTTGTGGAAAGTTGTTGATCTTATCTTCATCAACAGTTGAATCACAATTCAGAAGGTCCTGGAAATGTTCTTTCCAGTGAGCATTAATGGATTCACTGTCTTTCAGGAGTGTTGTTCCATCCTTTGATCTTAGAGGACTATGGTCTTAAGTGCTAGAGTCATAGACAGCTTTGGTAGCACTGAAGAAGCCATGAGTGTCACAGGTATCAGAAAAATGTTAGATTTCTTTTGATTTCTGAATCTTGCACTCATTCTTCAGTTCTCGTGTTCTCCTCTTTACCTCTGATTTTGCTTGTTGTTGTGCATTTTTCTTGATGGCAGAGTTGATGTTATTCTGCCAGACAGAAATCTTTCCATTTCCTGTCAATGAGACCTTGAATTTCAGTGTCATTTTTGTCAAATCAGTCTTGATGTTTCCTGGTCTTGTATCCTATGGTATTTTCACAGGATGAGAGAACAGCTGTCTTCAGTCCCATCCAGTGCTCCTCAGCTCCTTCTGGGTGCTCTGTTGGTAGTGATTCATTCAGGAGTTTCTGGAATTCTCTCTGCTTGAGTTGGTTCATCAAGCACTTGATGTTTAACTTGTGCCTTATCTGCTTCATTTGCATACTTCATTTAGGAGCAATCCTGATGGACATGCAGGAATGTACGAGGTGGTGATCAGTCCAACAGTCATCAGTGCTAGTCATGGCTCTCATAATGAGGAGATCCTGGCGATTGTGAGTCCAAACAGTCACATTTTGATCTAGGGTGTTTCCAAAGGTGTCTTGAACTTGTTCCCTTGATGGGACAGGGTATTTGTGATAAGAAGTCCGTGTTCTGCACACTTTGTCAGGAGAAGGACTCTAGTAGCATTTTAATTTCTAATGCATTCTTTTCCCATAGTATCATTTCAAAGTTTTGAGTCTCTTCCCACTCTGGCATTAAAATCACCAAGAAGGAAGATCTTATCCTCCCTTGGAATATTTGAGAGGATGGTGTAAAGCTGTGAGTAGAAGTTCTCCTTCATGATTTCATCGGCATCGAGAGTTGGAGCATATGCACTCACAATTGTCACCTGATCTATAACGCACATAGCCTACAGTGTTCAGGTGAGCTCTTAAAACATTTCAGTGACAGACATGCTAGTTGGTGGGTTCAACCTCAGATCCTAAAGGTCAGCAAACTTCCAGGGTTGAACTAGACTGCCAGAGGAGGTTGAGCTTCAGGATTTTTACTTCAGATGGTTGGAAGGTAAAGTCAAACCTAGTTATGGATGTAGTCATAGCCCAAAGGAAGAATGGTGCAGTGGTCTAGGTCTAGGTACTAACCTACTACTCAACAGGCATGTCTTCACATGCCATTAATGTGCAGTAATAAAATCTGGAGTTAATGCACTTCCATACCTCACCAGTTTTCTTCATGAATAAATACTTCAAAGCAGTGGTTTTCAACCTGTGATCAATCAAATATGTGTGAATACCTACACCTACAATTCAAAGACGTCCACACCTCCATTCAAATTTTTTAGGGTCCGCAAATGAAAAAAGGTTGAAAACCGCTGCTTTATAGCTTATGAGGCACTGATATATAATAGTAATGGAAGTCATACATATACATTAGCAAGCAGTGTGAAATAGATTGAATTATGTGGAAGAGTAGTTATAGCTTTCACTTTATACACCACCTGATTTGTATGCAATTGGGGTCTCCATGAACTCTACTATATTTCTCTGCTGTCCATTCAAACTGTTTTATGTCATGATTTAACAAATCCAACTATTCCCTACTTCTAAACACATCATTCAAGTTACCTTCTCTCTCCCATATAGTTACTGTATGTGTTCACATGATGACCGTGCATAAAGATTAAATTCATTTTTGTAAACTAGCTGTATTAAATTTATGGTAGTTTAAAAGTGAATGTGAGAGAGCCCTGGAGAGCTTGTGTGTTTTTTGTTTGCGGTACACCTTGAGAGTGTCTACTTATGTGCTTTAATGTGCATTAGCCTATTTTAATGAGGATTAAGGTATGATTTAAAATACTGTGCTATTTAGTTAATGCATATTAAAATAGGCTAATGTGCACTAAGCATCACTAAAAAACCATGCTTTTTAGTTAATGCACATTAAGACAGGCTAATGAGCATTTTCCTAGTACCTAACAATAGAAGGTGCATGCTCCAGCAACTTCCTGTGTCTCATGCATCAGCATCCCCACACTTAAAAATGGTGGCGAGGACTCTTGAACTAAAGCTCATTGAACAAGCTTTAGTTCAAGTGCCCCCACTGCCATTTTTAAGCTCAGGGATGCTGATGCTTGAGACACTGCAGCAGTTTAATTAGAGCAGCTCTGAGAGCATTAACTAAAGTGAGTTAATGCACATGTAGATCATATAAGAACAAGAAAATGAACGAATAAAGAAGTAGCAATAAGAAGACTGAATTCTAAAAATTACAAAACTAGTGTCTGCATTTGACATTTTTGGAAACTCTTGAGCCTTTTAATACGTGTGTGTGTGTTAGGCACCTAACTTGTATTTAAGTATCTGATGTTGATTTTAATGAGTTTGGGGCACCTAAATGACACAGTGGATGTGGGCCCTAGCATTTAAAAGCTTGAAAGCTTTAGTAAGAGTTCTGACAGATTCAGCCTATCAGAAATAGAAGACAGGCATTCATGGAAAAGAGGAGCTGTTTTCAGGAAATAAGGACTATTTGGTAGGTCTAGCAAGATAGGAGCAAACCGATTTTCAAGCACAACTGATAACTGTATCTCAATGGGTATATCTGCACATTCATTAATGTGTTTGTGCTACTGTGTATTAAATGTAGTACCTCTAATGTGAGGTACTAAATAAATGTGCATTAGGCTGCCCTAATGAACAGTAGCAAAAGAACCCACTGTTTTAGTAATACTTAATGAACAGGAGCCTATTTTTACTGCACATTAGTGTATTAACAGAGCTTTTGACCAGATCTGCTAATGTGCAGGAAAATAAGCTACTGTGAATTAAAACAAACATCTACACACACTCAGTTACACTGAATGGGACACATTTTAGCTTTAGTTCTTAGTTTAGAGTGTAGCCTGGGCCAAGAGAATGCCATGTTTCCAAATGTCATGTAAGGATTTTCATAAGTGCTTGTTGCTGACTTAAATCTGCTTCCTTTCAAATCAATGAGAGGCATCACAGGCTACCTCTAGACCCTTTTGAAAAACCCCAACCCTTAATTGTATACTGCTTCAATATATTAAGAACAGACATCTGATCTTTAGCACATATATAATTCTTGATGTCTCCAGAAGAAGTAAGGGCTGCAGATAGTGTTTTATTTTAACTTGGATAGGATTACTTTGTACATTTAAAAAAACAAGCTTTGGAGCTTCTTGTTAGAAGGCACAGGCCAAGCATAGGGGTTAGATGTGAATACACACTTCTAATATTTTAAACAGAGGGCTTTTCCCACCCATTCTTAATCTGAGGGTTTTAGTATGTGGAAGAAAGATACAATATGCATAAAATTTAGAACCATATTTTGCTTATCCTGCATGGATAAAAAAACCTGTGTATGAGACAATGGGTTTGAAATGCCTTATAACCTGTGTTATGGTTTTGTTGTGGGGGTAAGAACAAAGAATTAAAGGTTTGGTTTTATTCTGTTTTAGCCATTTTGGTAACGAAACAGAAAGTTTGTACCAGAAAAGAATGACCATATGAGCATAGTCAGAATATAGTTTGTTTTGAACATGCCTCCTGTTCAATTCTGAAGCTGGGGTATTGGGAAGGTGATAGATAAGCTGTCTATGCCAACTCTACCCCTTGATGATATCCACATAATATTTCCAGAAAAGGGAATACTGTCAGAAGTGATCTTCATGTTTAAATAAATACTTGAATTTATCAGATAGTTGTTTATTAAAAAAAGTTGACTGCCTCTGTCTCACCTCCCTGGTTGCTACTCTTATGATCTTCTAAAAAATGAACTAGATACTTTTTTCTCACCAAATCATAAGCAATAATGCAGAATAACTCCTATTTATTATTCTGAAAGATACATTTGCTGAACTTTTCTCACCATTAACTTCTGGTGCATAAAAATCATAAAATAAATCAATGGCTTGTTTGATCAACATAATACAAAACAATATTCATTCTCTGTTCTAGGTCACTTATCAAGAAAATATTTTATGAGTTTCAGCAATGAGCATCAATTAACATCCAGCATCACTACACTCTTAAAACCACGAACATAATTTATTTGGTAGTCTGTGTGAATGGAAGCAATAAACTCTATTGAACAAAACTTTGAGTAATTTAATGAGGTGCTTTCATCAGCATTTTTCTGATTATCAACCATAACCTCTAGACGAATAGCTACCATTAACATCTCTAATATCACAGACTGCAGAAACAGTCCACTTGAATATTAATATTAATGTACTCTTTGCTATTAACTTGGAGAATGATAAGATAAAAACTGCCAAGAAAATGTTACATCTAATAATTTGTACGAATGGCTATTAGAATACTCTGACAAAGATTTTACCAGACTTCTAGTATGGTATTTCTGAATGCCACATTTTAGCGTTGGATAAAAAGATACCTTGGTAATTTAGCATTCTTGTGTATGAAATAATTTCAACTAGATTGATATAGAACTGTGTTGTCAGATACAAACTAAAAAAAAATTAGGAATAGTTACCTACCTTGAAAAATGACTAATGTATGCCAAAGTTATAGTGCAGCAATTAGTGCTAACATGGAAAATGAGTGCTTAGTGAACCTTGCATTCAGATACATAGTCATTGAAGCTAAAAGTCTGGTGGCTGTTGGCTACAGTTTCTGAAAGAGTGGGCATGTCTACATAAGACGCTAATTGCTCAATATCCTAATAATATTGCGCAGTAAAGCATCACAGCACAAACATTGTTAATACACTACTGTGCAGTATTATTAGGCTACTACACAGTAGCATCGCTTAAAAGGCATGTGCCAGTGCTACTGTACAGTAACCCAGGTTACTGAACGTTAATTTAATACTTGATTATACAAATACTAAATTTAAGGTGTAGTAACCACTGTGCATTAATGAACATGTAGACATGCTCACTGACTACCAAAATGCCCTGGTCCTTTTGATAATTGCCTTCTCATTTGCTCTCTAGAATGGTTTCGGAGACTTCATTCTTCATAATCATTTGTGCTGAATGCTATTTGTAGTTCAGGTGGAAGCTGGAGAAAAGGAGGTGAGAATTTAGGAAATCACAGTACCATCTAGCATCTTATGAACCCCTGGGAAATGATATAAAGTTTATGTTTCAGAGAGAAGTGCAAGGAGTAGCCAAGAGGCACTGCAACAATATCAGAATTGTACTGCATTTAATAGACACACTTTCAGTTACCCTGGACATTCAATCTCTGGAATAGGCACAGTTTCAAAATGGCTGAAACTAGTTTAAGATAAACCTGGTTGAATGTAGTATCAGACTCAACTGATTTGGGTCAAACTGGTTTATGAAACTTCTGTCCCAGACCCCTTCCTGGTTCAAGCTAAATCACAGTCCCCCAGCATCCCGGTATGTTTTGCAGCCCTGACTGGGCTACGCTGTCTGCTCCAGAGAGCAGGGCTGACCCTGTCCCTCTACTCCCTAGCTGGAGCAGTGAAGGCTGGCTGACAAGGGGGATGTGGCGGGGTGGCAAACTCGGCTAGGGATGCAACCCAGTCTGAAGTGGGGGACTACCCCCACCTCACAAACCCTGGCTGGGGGCTGGGGCCAGGGAGAGTAGTTAAACACCCCTACCCCTGCTCATACCTACTGCTGGCTGTGACTGTGGACCACAAATTCCAGAGGACCTGGAAGCAGGAAGGGGTGTGATAAGCAACCCTGCAAAGTGCTGCTGCTGTTGTGATTATGGACTATAAATCCCAGAGACCTCAGGGCAGCAGGAAGAGGAAACAAATATACAGCCCATGCTGGCTACATGCCAGAGAGCTGCACTCTCACACCCTCCTGGCTTCTGCAGGCATTGCGCCACTGCAGGCATGTGTCTGCATTTCCTGAATCAAAGGTAAATGTCTGTCACTTCTGTTTTAATTTAATCTCTGAAATTTAAACCAACCTGAAAAGACAGAATTAATTTAGCCTCAGACTTTTTGATTGTCTATACTTTGCTTTCAAAAGCAATTTTATCTTCTACAGTATAACAGAAAGCACAGCAATGAGATTGCAAGGAGTTGCAGAATCAAATCAGTGAGCAATGGGCTTTGGGTAACACACACAGGGCTAGTTTCAGAAAGGAATTTTGCAGCCAAAACATTGAGCATTTTAGTACTTAGTAATAAAGCACCTGAACCCCATAGTGAAATTCAGAATTCTGTTAGGTAGCTATAGTTCCTATACTGTGCATGGGGAGTGTTAAGCACCTCAGAATTTGATCCAAAACAAAGAGTACACAGTGAGCTGAGCAGACAGCTTCCTAGGCCAATAGAGAAACAATGAAGGCCCAGTCAGTAGAGAAACAATGAAGACAGGAGTATATTTTGAACCTTCAACCTCTGCAGGATTTAGGGACTTTATTCATGGCTGCAGGGCAGACTCTCCATCCACCTGGAATATGCAATCATGATCCCTGTCTTGAGGGTAGAAACTTAGGCCCTGTCTTTCAAACCCAAGCTAGGTCACTATTGTCTTGTAAAGCACAGAAGCAGTGGTGACTCCTTTCTTTTAAGCAAAGCAGAAGGAGAAGCTGGGAGTTGTATTGAAAAATTAAAGGAGTATCATCCCTGCCATGAATGTGACAGCTCCACTAAACTGAAAGACCTTAAAACTGTAGATGTGAAGCTCTGCCTGTGAGTGACCAAGTCTTCTGAAGCAGGAGAAAGGGACTTGCCCTGTTTTCTTTGTTTTATATGCACAAAGCCCAGACAGAAGGGCTGTGGAAGTCCAGGTGACTTTCCTTCTGGGAAGATGGGCCTGATAAGATCTAGAGCCCATATGAGTCAGAGAACAAGTCTGTCCCTAAAGATCCTGAATGACAGAAGTGGTAACATCAGGGTGATGCATAGTCAGGGTGCAGTGGAGGTTAGAGCCCCAGAAGATGGAATAAGACCAGTAGATCCATTGGTAAGCTACCTGGGAAGTTAAGTTCTTCCTGATCCTAACATCTGATAAGATAAAGTCGTGGCAGGAGAGAATCAGGTAACCCATGGTGCCCCTAACTCTGATGAGTGTTAATCCCCACAGCACAGTCGGGCAGGGCACAGGGCCACTGGGCCCCAAGGCCCTATCACGTGCTACACCAAAAACTAGCTAATATTCAAAGCTTCTCTTTGATTTGAACTTTTGTTAAAAGAGAACATTTTTGCAAGGTAGGACTATATTCTACAAGAAAATGGCTTTATCAAGAAGTGATAAGTCTCAAGGAAATGTGAATATGAATAGTGTGTCACAATGTTGTGTTGTCTATTCATAAAATCTTCATAGAGAATATGGCTGCAACTAACACAAGTCTTTAGAAACAAGTACACATATAAAAGAGAGCAGCTTTCAGCCATAATTGGAAAGGTAATAACTTATTTCCTATAGGACCAGCAAAATTGATATGATCTGTTAACAATTGGGCAGCTTTTATTTTGATTAGGGGCAAAAGCCTAGCCTGCAATCTCTATACATGTCAGGTAAAAGAAAAAGGGCCTGAGGACAGAGGATATGAGGACAAATGTAGCATCACATTTCTCTACATACATAGAATAGGATGTCAAAATGGACTGTGGGATTAAAGGCCCAATTATCATTGAAGCTAGTCTGTTTGTTGGTAAAAACAGTAATATATGGGTGTGATTACATGTGCATTTACACTGACTTAAATTTACTGCACAGTAAATTACTGTGCAGTAAGCGGGAATAGGCTGGCATCTACACATGCAGGTATTAAAGCACATTAACGCTGTGTGTGGACTGACTTGGTACTTGTCTTGGGACTAACTTTAGTCCCAAATCAGTCCACACATACGCACAGTGTTACTGTGCAGTAAGGCGTCTACTCTTACGTTACTGCACAGTAACTAATCAGGCATAAATTTGGTAGCTGCATGATTCAGGTATCAAATTTATGCTCAAATTGGTATAAATTGCCATATTTACCATGCAGTATAGACATGCATGTGTAGACGCACTCCTGTACTGTGCATTAATTTTGGTTACTGGCAGTAAATGCACACATGTAAACGCACCCTGTGTTCCCTGAGTACTAAATATAGAAACATCTTTAAACACTAATAAAACCATTTTACAGTTCAGTATAAAGGACAGGCATCTCTGAAAATGTGCATTTACTGTAGCTATAAGTAACATTTATGAAGAATACAACTGAAAGAAATTGAAGAAATACATGTATTTCTTTACTATTCAGTATGATTTGCACATTTGTCAGAAGTTAGATCATGTTAAAAATAGCTGCCCAATTTAAGGCAAGTTAGGATGGGAGGCTAGTGGTGGGGAGATTAGGGGGATTGGGATGGCAAGAAGCATCTGAAGGGGATCAGGGATCTGCAGGTGGATGGCTCTCTCCCTCACCTCCTGGGACCAGGGGCTCTTTTACCACCCCCAACCCCCCTCCCCCTCCGCAGAAAACTTCAGACAAACAACCCCCCCTGGAAAACTTACCCTCCCATCCCTCCCTCACCTTTCCCCACCACAAATTACTTCCTCAGCTTCTAGCACTGGCAAATGCTAATAAAACTGGCACTGGGAGTGGGTTGCAGGATGGGGGTTGGTGGTCTGGGGTGGGGCCTGACTGCTCCATGGGCAGGGGTTCTCCATCTGGGGGTGACCAGAGGGGCTGGGGGGCTAACCCAGTGCCAGGAATAGGGAAGGAAAAGTGCAGCCCTGGGACTGGGGCCAGCAGCTGGACTCTCTCAGCACTGGGACTGCACTGCAAATTGTACAGCACTTCAGTTAGGTTTATATCACTGGACCCAAGATAAGTTAGATTACCTCAGAGGTACACTTAACTTAGATCAGGTCAGCCTTTTTCAACTGATCCACACCTGGATGAACTAAGTTAGATCAGGTGGACATTTTTAACACAATCTAACCTCCCCCTAACCTCCCTGAATGTCTGTACATAGCCGATGTTTCTTCAACAAGAAGACAAGAACCTTTATTAATAGGCAAATGTGAAGATAATATAAAAATGGGAAGAAGTGATCTGGATATGTAAATGTTTTAAATTGTCTTAACTATTTTAAACACGTTGATTTAAAGCAGTCTACATGAATGATATTTTAATGTGTGATACAAAATAGAGATTTTGAGAGGGAGGAGCTGAAGGACCTTTGCAAATTTGAATGTTCTTTATGCTTAATAGATTCATAGATCACTTCCTTAGTTTTACATGAGATGCATCATTTGATGCATGCCAGTGTGTTATTTGCCCTGCTGCCCACAGCATTGCACTAATGGTTCATAGTCATGTAAAGGTAAATCATTACCCCTAGGTCCCTTTTGGCCATGGTGCAAGTCAAGCTGTCACCACAGAGCTTGTATGGATGTTGACGGTTGTTTGCTCCCAGATGGAGCACCTTACACTTGGAAATGTTCAAATCTGGTTCCAGTCTGCCCAGCTCTCTAGCCTGTCCAGGTCCGCCTGTATCTGCCACCTATCTTCTGGCATGACCACACTGCCCCATAACTTGGTGTCATCCGCAAACTTGGCTAGCGATCTTTTCACTCCCCCTTCCAAAACATTGATTAAAGATGTTGAAAAGCACCAGTCCAACCCAGACCCCTGAGGGACACCACTGGCCACTTCGTGCCAGGACAACACAAATCCATTCATGAGAACTCTCTGGGTCCTACCCTATAGCCAGTTTCCCACCCACTGAACTGTCAAGCATCTGAGCCCACAATCTTCCAGTTTTCCCACATGGATATTGTGGGATACTAAATAAAAAGCCTTTTGAAAGACTAGGTATATAAGGTCTACCTTGTCTCCCATGTACAGGTGACAAGAGACCTGGTCGTAGAAGGAGATGACATTGGTGAGACAAGACCTACCCATGACAAAACCATGCTGGCTGCCGTTCAGAATCTTACCTTCCACAAGTGTATTGCACATAGATTCTTTAATGTGTTTTTTCAGGATTTTCCCTGGCATAGAGGTTAGGCTGACTGGCCTATAGTTTCCCAGGTCCTCCCTCTCCCCCTTCTTAAAGATGGGCACAATGTTGGCCTTCTTCCAATCCTCAGGGATTTCTCCTGTGCACCACGAATTCTGAAAGAGCTTTGCCAAGGTTTCCGCAATGACCTCAGCCAGCTCCTTCAGCACTCTTGGGTGAAGTCCATCCAGTCCTGCTGACTTATAAATGTCTAGCTTTTGGTATTGCTCCCACTCAACATCCACAGTGGGATAATCATTTCCATTATGGAGTCTTTTTAGCTTTGTTAGCAATTCTGTGAGAAACTATGGAAAAATAAACATTTGCTAAATGAACTGTGCTGACACTGTGATAGTTAACAAGTGTTTTTGATAATTGCAGTTTTCTAGAACGCTCCCTTTTACAACAGTCAAGGAATTCTTCACTACTGCTGTAACATACTACAAAACTGAATAGTTCTAAAAATAAATGTTTTCATTGCACTAACAATTGTAATGTGACTTAACTATTTAAAGAAAACAAACCATTTGTTAAATTTCATCAATTTTTATCATATTTAGTTGTCCATTAGTAAATTCAGATTTCTGAGGTTTTTTATTGTTCAATATTGTTTAACGTTAGCTTTATGTAATGTTTTTACGTAAACACATCCCAGGTCAAACATTATTCTTTGAATTCTGATACACTATATAAAAAGTTTGAGAATTTGTATGCTTGTGATGCCAAGATATAGGCAATTCTGCCTTATTTATTTTGACAATGCAATATGATGGATTCAAGCTAGCCATTGGAATGTCTCAGATGTACAAATTAAAAAAGTAGGTATGAAAATGTGTTAGTAGAATTGTAAATTAAATTTAAATTATTGAGATATTATTGTCTTCAAAGAATTTGGACAGATCCTAATTATGAAATCACATATATCACATGAGATACATCAATGTGCCACAATGAAACTGAGGAAAACAAAATTAGCTTGAGGATGCACTGGCCTTGAGCATTTTGCTTAATTCACGCCCTATGACAAGGCCATTCAGTGTCTTGCCAAACAGTTTCATAGTAGGTAGGGCCAGAAGTGACCTGAGCAGATCATTAAGTCCGACCCCCTGCCATGGGCAGAAAAGAATGCTGGGGTCAAACGACCCAGTGAGGTGATTATCTAGCCTCCTTTTGAAGATCCCCGGGGTAGGAGCAAGCACCACTTCCCTTGGAAGTTGGTTCCAGATCCTAGCCACCCTGACTGAATCTACTCTCAGTTAACTTATGGCCGTTATTCCTTGTTACTCCTGGTAGTGCCTGGGGGAACAGGGATGCTCCCATAGCCTGCTGGTCCCCCTTGGCCAGTTTGTAGATGGCCACCAGATCCCCTCTCAGCCTTCTCTTGTGGAGGATGAACAGGTTTAGGTTCTGTAGCCTCTGCTCATACCGCCTGGCCTGCTGCCCCCTAATCATGTGAGTGGCCCTCCTCTGGACCCTGTCAATACTGTCCACATCCCTCCTGAAGTGCGGCACCCAGAACTGGACGCAGTACTCCAACTGTGGCCTGACCAGCGTCACATAGAGGGGGAGGATTTATTCTTGGAGTCTATAAGTAGCTCCCAAATCTCTCTCTTCAGGCAGTTGTTATTATAGGAATACTTTTTTGAATTCTTCCTCCATGCAGTTCACACCAGATTTTATTGCTATTGGACTCAGTGTTTACATGTGAGCTAAGGACTACAGCACATTGAGATGGTACAACTTGGCTGGCAAAGATGTTGGGGTGGGCATGGGAGTGGGGGATCAGCCTGCCATCCTGTAGCTGCTCCTCTGGCTCAGTGTGGTATGGAGGTGCTGGCTGGGACACAAGAGTGCTACAGGGAAGGACATTACAGCAGGCTGCCCCACACTGTAATACCATCATGCCCATCCAGCCCCTGTCACTGTCTATAAGCATGTTGCAACGGAGTAAATAACTTCACCATAGAATAATAGTTCTGTTGGGCAGTAATCTATGGCAGAGTTAATTAGTTCACTCCAAACTAATAGCACTGCTTGTGTAGATGGTGATGCTTTACTGTGCAGCTAGACTGTTCTCAGTGGTGATAGATGACAGAACAGGGAGCAATGGTCTCAAGTTGCAGCAAGGGAAGTTTAGGTTACATATGAGGAAAACAATTCCCACTAGAAGTGTAGTAAAACACTGGAAAAGGTTACCCAGAGAGCTGGTGGAAGATCCATCCTTGCAAGTTTTTAAGACCTGGCTAGACAAAGCTTTGGCAGGGATGATCTAGCTGGGGCCGCTCCTGCTTTGAGCAGGGGGTTGAACTGGGATGGCCTCCTGAGGTCCCTTGCAACCCTAATTTTCTATGTTTCTATGCTTACTGGGAAGTTAATTAGACAATGGTGCACTAAGCATCTCAGGTAGATGCACCCACCGAGAACTGTCTTACTTCACAAGTTCTATTGCTATAGATGTTATCAATACACTTTTCATTTGACAATGTGAAACTGGGATTTGAGATAATAGTTCTATCAGCAGTAGAGCATACTTCCCCATTGGTAGCACCAGGTATTTGGTTCCTGACTAATTCTTTAGTTATTAGGAACATAAAATTGGAAGGGACTTTTCTGGCCATGGAGTCCAGTCCCCAGTATTTTCAGGTAACTCTTTCAAAAGGGTGCACAAGAACAACTGCTCTTGCACACCAGAACCACAAAGCATCTGATGAATGAAAGAAAGAAAAATTCTAAAATGTGCTGCTGGAGGAAATCAGAAGATGTACAGGTAATATTAATGTTTTGAACACTGTAATAACAAGGAATTTTTTAGTCAAATATACTCTGATGCATTAATATTGTAATTTTGTGACCTAATGTACATGTCTACTCTGGAGTTCATTGCTTCTGAGTTTATTGCTCCTGGACACACTGTTTGAACTCAATAAGCTCTGGAGTTTATTCATGCACAGCATGTGGAGCTGCGTCAGCCTGACAGCCCAGGGCTGCTCCAACTTGGCTCAATGTGCTTTGGAGAAACTGGCAGGAGCACGACGGAGCTTCAATGTGGGGCTAGCCTGCAGGCAGCTCCCACACTGAAGCACCCTCATATCCCAGACAGCATCTACACATGTGGAGTAAATTAGTTTATTTCAGCCTAATAAGGGCTTATATGTAGATGTCAAGACATTTACTGCAAAGCTAATTGGTCAACTGCACAGTAAATGTCTTGTATTGATGCACCCAATAGGACCACGGTCTGGGCTCTGCTAAGGAAAATTTAACTGCCTGAGGCTATTCCTGGAGAATAAAAGTAGAATACTGGCAGCTAGGACACCTTCTTTCACAATCCTCAATACAAGAGGTCTGACAAAGGAAGAAGGAGCATGATGAAGGTCTCCCAACATTCTCCAGCTTTGGGAATAGTCCCTTGGAGTCACAAGAAGCAGAGTTAGAGTAGCATAGCCTTGAACATCCCCAAGTCATTCCAAGGCTTGACAGTTCTTTGCTTGCCCCAGGATCAAAGGCATTTAAAAGGTGAGTTAAATCCACAATCCCCCCCATCACCATCCTGAGTAGATCACAGCTGGACCCAAAAATCTGTACTTTTTCAAATAATACTTCAGTTCACTTCACACTTAATTCATTATGAAGTCTTTCATACAGTAGACAGAAAACACTATCAGTGGTACAAATGGGGAAGAACTCTAATTTAGTAGCTGAACTGTTTTTGCAAAAGTCAAAAGGACTACAGGAGGTGCAAAACCACTAGAGCTATTTCATACACGGGTGTTCTTACCAGGCAACAGCCGCTTAATCAGTGATGCTGGAATTTCTCTTTCAGAAGGCCTGCTTTCTTGCTGCTGAGATATCTCATATACTTCAATCAAGAAAAAGGAAGTTCCATGTTTTTAACAGTCAAATATATCAATTAGAAAGCTTATTGATGTGAATAGATAATAAAGAAATGATGTGTATATATATAATAAATCCATGAAGTTTTCCCATCTTTACTGTTAAAGAATTTGCCAAATTGTCAGTCAGATTTTTGTAATTACATTTAACTATGATCTCTAGTTTATCTCTTTGAATTTCATTTTCCTTTAGACTAAATAGTCTTTTTGATGTTCCATTAGAAGACAGTATGGATAAAATTAATGAAAGTATTATGAAGAATTTAGAAGAACAGCATGACTTAATCACTGTTGCCTGATTTTCACATTAGGAGATAACCAAAAAAGCTTGCATTAGTCAAAGCTTAAGAAAATAATATAATCCATTAATAGTTGCATAAATCAGTGTACAAATATAACTAGAAGTTATAAAGAAACTTTGTCAGCTATTTAGTCTTTGTTGATAAGAAATATACAAGGACTCATAAATTTAAGCCTAAATTATATAATAACTGTAAAACTAAATAGTTTCTGGAAAAAATGTTGCATAACTGCACTCGACTGTAATGTTAGTGGATGCTGTTACTGCGCAGTCTTGGCAGTGCATGGGTTGTCTCCAACCCTACTGCACAGTAGCGTCAGCATCACAGTTCGTGCCTGCCAATGCAATAGCGATGTAGCATTTCATGTAGACATGCCTAGTATGTATGATAATGCCCTAATGCCTGTAGTATCCCCAGCACCAAGCCAGTCCAGTTAGAAACAAAAATAGTGTCCCCAGTGCTGTAGCAAGGAAGTTTGGTGCTCAGGGCAAGCCCACAGCGACAGCCCACCCTCACCCTGCACACAGATCTGGGGGGCACATGCCTCTCCATGCTTGCCCAGGAGTGCATGCAGTGACAAGAGCCATCCCTCCCTGTCCCAGTGCTCCCCTAAATGATCCACTTACAGCTCCATGCCACGCCCCACCCCAGCTGGACAGTACCTGTTGGCGCCCCTTCACTTCAGTACCCGAGACTATCACCCTGCTCGCCCCCCCTTTGCTACGGACCTGAGTGTTCTCCAAATTACTCAAATCATTAATTCTGCTATGGTTAGAACCTTTTGGCTACCAATTATTCTCAGAGATAGTGGTTGTTCATTCATTTAAAACATTAGCCAGGAAAGTGATTGACTTACACCCATTATGTTTTGCCTCGAGTTTATAGCAAGAAATGTGGTTATCCCATAAGCAATGCAGTAACATAAGATGATAATCTTCTACCTCATTTCTTATCAAACATTTAGCTGCTTCCTAGAAATAATAACTACATTTTTTGCACAATAAATAATGGAGATGTAGTAATTATTTTTCTGGGTTTTCTGTTTTGTTGGGTTTTTTTAAGGGGGAATTTTTATCTTTTTTTCATTTAGTGGGAAAGGTTCTGTACAATTGAATATGTTAATTCTGTTCCTATTAACATCATTATAGCAGTTCAATACCAGTAGCTTTTGTTTGAATAAGTTCTGGGTGCTTAGAAAAAACATTGTGAAATCTTGGTTTAATATTTAAGTCTTTTATACATATCTTCCAAAAAATAGACAAATAATGAAAATAAACCTTTGTTGTATTGTTTCTAAGATTTAAAAACTATAATTATTCACCTGAAGAGGCACTGGAATTTCGTGCATATGCCATAATTGTCAAAGCAGCTCCTACAACAATACTATTATTTTCAAGCAGTGATCAGTATCTGGACCTAAACCTTCACAAGTTCTAGGTGTTCATTTTAGGTAGTGTCCCATGTTTCAATGTAATGTATATAAAATTATGGATTAACATAATCTGGCCCTAAGGGAGCAGATACAATGAAATTATGCTGCCTCTATTGTTATCCATTTTCTCTAATCTGAAAGCAAACTGACATACATTTTTCAAATGAAGCAATGTTGTCGCTCAGAAAAAAAACAGGGGGGAAAAGATGGAAAAGCTTTAGTGAAACCATTTTCCACCACAAAAAGGAGTGAAAAATTAAAATTAAATAAATTTGAAAAACTTATTCAAATAAAGAGGTGACAGGTCAACCTACTTTGCTCATGTATCTTTTCATTGGAAAAAAAGGTGAAGAACATTCCTATAGTTACAACTTGCTGTGTTGAAATTTTTGGAATAAAAAGTTTCAGTGTTTTATTTTCATTATGAGATTTTTAAAATGTTGTTTAATACCATTTAATATAGAAAATAAAAAATAGAAAACTAATTAAATATTCCTGTTTTATAGATGCAAAACATTTCAATACCTCTAAAATACTTTTTAAACATTTTCTTTTATGGTGAATTTCCACAATGCAGGTTTGTTCCAATTCAGATATAAGTCAATTTTCAAACCTTAGAATTCCTTCATGTAACAGAATTTCTACTTTCCTCAAAGACTTGAACTAAAGCTAAACTTTTTATTCTGCTTTGAGAAGTCTGGTAAATTCAAACCAGTATATCTAGATCATGAAAGATTTTTTTGTTGTTTTTGAGATGTCCATAGCAATTTCTAGACAAAAATAATTTGGCAAGTCATGTAGACTTTGGAATGGCTGTGAAATGTGTTTGTCACCTTTTTAGATTTTTTATTTACCTTTGCAAAATACTGTGCTCCTTTGAACTTTTAAAATTAAATCACTTGTAGACATATTGTAGTAATAAGGGACTTGGGAGAAAGGTTCTCATTGTTCTTGACACAAATAAATGAAATGTATTTCTGGGCACTGCACTTCAAGAGGGATATGGCTAGCACTGAGAGGGTCCAGAGGACAGCCACTCGCATGATCAAGGGGCAGTGGGTCAGGCCCTACCAAGAGAGGCTAAAGGGCCTGAACCTGTTCAGTCTCCACAAAAGAAGGCTGAGAGGGGTTCTGGTAGCCAGTTACAAACTCACCAGAGGGGGCCAACGGCAACTGGGGGAGGCTCTGTTCCCCCGGGCACCACCCAGCGTTACTAGGAATAATGGCCACAAATTGTTAGAGAGAAGGTTCAGGCTGGACATCAGGAGACATTACTTTACAGTTAGGGCTGCCAGACAGTGGAATGGCCTCCCAAGTGAGGTGGTGCTCTCTCTTACCTTGGGGGTCTTCAAGAGGAGGCTGGAAAGATATTTGGCTGGGGTGATATGACCCCGGCACCCGTTCCTGCCTGGGCAGTGGGTCGGACCTGATGATCTGTTTAGGTCCCTTTTGACCCTAAGCACTATGATACTATGAAGTATGGTTTAAACAGGTTATGGATTCTTACCTTATTGTCTAGCATTATATTTGCTTACTGACATGTTGTACTATCCAATATTCAAATATATAAAAATTAAAAAATTATATGCTGGCCTAAGGTTGCCTGTGGAGTTTTTAAGGCAATAAGCAACTACCATCCTCTCACAAACAGTTAATCAGTTTATGTTGCAGTGTGAAGTATTATACCATGGAAAGTGATGAGAAACACAAGTAGCAGACACAGTGAAAAGACTCACTTAAATGGAACATCTAGTCAGTTAGTGAGAGAGTGTGAAAGAGTGAAATGTTCTCTGTGATAAATTGGACTTACCTATGGAGAGAACAGGACATTCTCTGACAAGGAACAGGCTATTCTCTGGGCCCACCAGCAGAGCAGAAAAGATGATTGTTGGAGCATGTCCAGATGAGACATATGCCTCTTGCGTCATCTCGAAACAGATGTATCCAGGTATCAAAAAAAAAAATCCAGGTACAAAAAAACAAAAAAAAAAAATCCCACAGAAAAAAGCAGGGCAAGGCAAAGTGCAGGCAATCTGGAAGTGGTTCCTCCAGAGAGAGAGACTGGTATCTGGCCAGAGTATCTCTATGGTGCTTCTGCTGCTTCAGCATGTGGGGCACTCTCCCTTAGTGTGCTGGGGTAAGCAGAAATGGGGCAAGGTTGCAGCATGACTGGGACCCAGGAGCTGTCCCAGGTAAGTTAGCAAGGCATGGGGGTGGAGGGGCTTACAGGTATGGCGTGTGTGGGTGAGTGTAGGGGTGTGAGGAGTGGCAGGAGGATGTGGGGGGATGTGAGGTTTGTGGGGGGCCTGCCACACACCTGCCCCCCATCCACCCTCTCTCATACTGGTGGCAACAGCTAGTGGGGCCATGGCCTGGCTGACATAGGCTCTGTACACGCTGAATGGACCCAGTCCAGCCTGCCTCACTGGTGCTCAGCTTTGGATAGGACCAGGCAAGCCATGCACCAGTGGGTCAGGCTGGGTCCATTCAGCACAGAGCCCACATCAGGCAGTGATGCGTTGCCACAGGCTGTGCTTACAGCCAGGCTATGGACGACCCATTGGCTGCTGTCACCAGTGCTGCAGGTGCAGGTAAGGGGGCAGGCATGTGGCAGCCCCTGCTCAAGCTCCCCCAGAAACCCCACATCTCCCCACACACCTGGTGCTGGCAGCAGCAGCCAGCCAGGCCGTGCCCACTGCAGCACTGCCTCACCCGTAGTCTGTGCACAGAGAATGGGCCCAGCCCAGCCCAGCCTACCCCACTAGCCCATCTTTGGATAGGACCAGGATGGCTCCTGCCACCACCTGCAGCTCCTGTCCAAAGGTGCATGCTAGTGGGTGGGCCAGGCCAAGCCAGGTCAGGTCGGGTCAGGCCTATTTTCCATAATGGTCAGGTTCCATAATGCATGGTTGTGAGCTGTACTTGCAAGCAGGCCCTTCTAGCTGTCTGGCTGCTGCTGCCAGTGCTGGGGGCTGTGAGCTGCAAGGGGTGCAGGGGGCAGACGTGTGGTGGCCCCCCTTAAACCTCACATGTCCCCTACACCCTCCAACAGCCCATATCCCCTCACCCCCTCCTGCAAACCCCACATCCCCCCACACCTACCCATACACCCCACGCCCCCCACATATCCCCCTACACCCATGCACATCTATCTACACACTGCACATCCCCCACCCCACATCCCCATCACACATCCAGTATGCCCAGCTGCCAGACAGGGCAGGAGCTGTGGCTGCAGGGGCCACTCTCCCCACATCATGGTTAATGAAGGGGTTAGGGGGAGGTCTAATTTTTCTGTGATAAGAAAGCCAAAAGCAAACAAAGTATATAGATATTTAGAATGTATTTTATTATGATGATAGAGACACTGGTAGGCTTTCAAATTAGTCTACAATTGTAAATATATCAATAATTCATTGCCCATCTAATCTCTTTCTCTCAGGATTTTTTGTTTTAATTGTGGAAGAACATGGATTTGGGGGTAATTTAAAGAGTGAATTTGAGATATTTTTATCAGAGAATTTGCATTTTTTTTAAATAGGGATCATGGGTATTCCTGCTAGTGAAGCAAGTGACAGGACCCAGGCAGAGAATCAGGCTCAGGGCTAGCACCCAGAGGGTAAATGGGGTGGCTGACCTCCTGGCCATTTGGGGCAGGAGGACATGATTTGACAGTTCAAAGCAGGCCACCACACTGAGAACATGTTCCCCACTAGCTGCCCAGATGGTAGTGCAGGGGCACACATTGCAGCAGTGCTGAACAAAGACCAATGGTGAAGCCATGGCCCACTGGCAGCTGGTGGAATTGGCTCTGCTGCAGTGCCCATGCCACAGCCTAGGTGGCTTTGCAGTCCCTGTCCAGGTCTCGTAGGTGTTCAGACATGGGGCTGCAGATCCAAGAGGGCAGAGGCTATTGCAGGTGGCAGCAGGTCGCAGCCAGGCAGCAGCCCCAACTGCCAGACTGCTGCAGTGGGTAGAGGGTACAGGGTCCACTGTAGGTCAGGGCTACTGCAGCAGTCCAGCTGGCACGGATGGCTAGTGTCCCCATATGTCAACTGGACGGGCTTCAGAAGCTACTGAGAACAAGTAGCCCGGAGCTGCCCACCAGGGCAGGTTCTTTTACTGCTGGGGCACAGCACACTTGTCCTCCTGGATCTTCAGGAGGAGCTGGGCAGGGTCAGTTTGCCCCAAATGGTACAACTTGCCCCACACCAAGGTGCAAGTTCAGGCATGTGTGCTGAGGCAAAAATCTCTGGCACAAATTTGTGCCACTCCTATTTGCACTGCTGCAAGCCCACGTGCACGCATGTGTGGATGTGCCTTTGGAGCTTATTGGCTGAAAAGTACTGATCTATGGTAGAGTGATAATAGAGATGACTCCTCTGAAAAAGATGTGGTCTGAAAATAGAGAGAACAGGAATGTCTCTATTGAGAGTCAAAAAGTCTGGGTAGACAGTGTCACAACCCAAGGGTGTGATTTTTGTTTTGTGAGTGCTTCGGCACTGCTAAATTGTTCCAGCCAAATTGCAGCTTCTGTGCACGGTGGAGTTTTCCGCTGCAGAGGAGAACCCCGGGTGCAAAAGAATTCCCGCCACTAGTAGCTTTATTTGCAGGGTGCATTTCTTCTTTGCAGCACAGAAATGCACGTTGCAAGGAGTTCCTGCCATTCGTATTCAAATTTGTGCCCCACCATTGGCTAGTTCTAAATTATTCACACGTGGCGGCTAGTGATTGGCTTGCTAGCCGTATAAAAAGCTTGAATGGTTTCCGCCCAAGTTGGAGGACTCCACGAACACCAGGAGGAGGAGACTTCATGCTGTGTGAAGATCTCTAAGCGCTGCGGATCCTCACGGACCCAACGCATTTCAAGCAGGCAACAGAGGTCTGATCAGCCTCTAGGCTCTCCCCGTCACCGAGCGCAATCCTCAACATATCCCTCTTCCCTGCGCACAAAAAGGATCCACGGAGCCTAGCAAACTTTGTGTGAGTGAATCTATTCAGAGCTCTTTGCTTCGAGTACTTTCTTCGGTTGGCCCGACGGGCTCGCGGTTTAGAGCCTCCAACTGGATGGGCTAGAAGAGTGTTCACGGGAAGGAACTCTAGTCCACCTCTCTTCTTTTCTATCTGCAACTGTAACTCAAGCAAGTTTTCCTGCCTGCACCGCGACCATCTTCGGTGTAAGTAAAATAATCTTTAAATGAACCACTATGCGTCCGTGACTAATTCTAGCTTGCCCCCAGTCTCCTCCGGCCCCGCATGCCCGGGCTGCTGGCCACAGCCCACGTGCGCAAAGATGGGCCTGGCTCGCCCCCGGCCCGCACACACAGAAACTACATAGTTGGAAAGTCTGGCAGCTGAAAAGAGAAAAACGTTTAGGGGTATCCGAAGAGAAAGAGTCCTAACAATAGAAGTCTAACAATAATGCTCAGATTGCATGAGAGATATACCATAGAAAGCTGGGACTGAGAAATGGAAAATGGAAGCAAGGACATGGGAACCATGAGTGACAAGAGAGAGACAAAGTTTGAGAGCCGATAAGTAACTAGGAACAAAGATCTAAAAATGAAATATCATCCAAGAGCACTGCCAAACTTTTCAGCTAAGATATCAGATGTTGTTAAAACATCTTTGTATGTTTGAAGGTACAGAATGTAATCTATTTTGTGCAAAGCATCTTTCTTTCATGTTATTTGTGTCTGTTACATCTTGCAAAGTGCTCAGCACTGTCTCTTCCATAGAAAAAAACATTTCCTTTGAGACCTTTCCATCTGATTCACTGTGACATTTTTTCATGTAAGTGGGTTCACATCAGTTGCCTATACGGAAACTATTTTGAGCAGCATTTTGAATGAAGACAAAGTAGTTGCTTTCTGTATTGGGGATAAAGCCTGTTGAAGTTAATGGAAAGTTTCCCACTGACTGCCATGGTCTTTGAATATCATACCACTGGTGTCAGAGAGAGACTGCACAGGAGACAGGAAGAAGGTGAAACACTGAGACAGGAAGTTTGCACTAAACAACCTAAGCTATAATGGAACAGTAATGAATTATTCTCCCCAGATCATTAGCTCTCAATTCTTTTCAAGTTTAAACTGAAAACAGGCTGTTTTTACTTGTCAGCTTCTCTGTCCCAAATTTCTTTTCCTGTTGCCATTATTTATATCAACAATTCTGTTAAGTAGATTTCCAAGTACAGTCTGCAAGGAAGACTTGAGTACAAGTTATATTTTTTCTTATCTATTCTGAGTGTATTCCACTTGGCAACATTAATTTTATGCATTCATATTTTTATATGATGGGTAATATTTCAAAGTTGCTTCTATTTAACCTCTCATCAGTGTATACAACTAAGCTCTTTTCATGTGAAGTGGGATTTATACCAAAACAAA
The DNA here is from genome assembly GCF_030867095.1 of Alligator mississippiensis. Classification (NCBI taxonomy): domain Eukaryota; kingdom Metazoa; phylum Chordata; order Crocodylia; family Alligatoridae; genus Alligator; species Alligator mississippiensis. Next base: position 53,718,101 of record NC_081825.1, on the reverse strand, counting down.
GGCATTAACAATTTTTTCTGTAACCTGTTTCTGTGCAATCTAACTGTATTTAGGTTGGGTTTACTGATCACGAAAATGCTTATGCTCATGCTTAATACTATTGCTTGCAATGGGAATACTGAGGTGTCTAAAGTTGAGAGCATGTGTTTGCAAAACCTTCAGCTATACTAAAAATGTGACTCAAACAGGCAACTTTATACTCTTCCACCAGAAGCACTTTAGGCAAAGCTTTCTGGAGAGTAGGGGGATAGTAAGCAGAAGAAGGAGCAGTACCAAGAGTGGGAGAGGAAGGGGAAGAGAAAGGGGAAAGGGAATGGCCACTGAGTGCTAGAGAGGATAAAGGTGCCAAGAGCAGAGGGGAAAGTAGGGGTGTAAGTCTGACCTGCTCTGGAGACCCAAAAAAGTCCCTGGCTGCTGCAGTATGGTCTGCCCACCTCAATTGTTGCCACTAGAGCAGCAGTTTGGCTACACTTGGCTGCTCCTGCAACAGCTGGTGCTGTTGCTCAAATGTATATGCCATAGTGGTTCTGCTACTCTGGAGCCTTCACTAAGTTGGTGCTTGGGGCCAGTGCCCTGCGTGCCAACCCCACATTACACTACTGTCCTTTATAAAAATATATTAAATATCATCAAACCAGAAGAATCCCTTACTGAGTTTCACTAAACCAAAATCTTCTCTTCATTCATATTTGTCTCTCATAAATAGCAGAGCCAAATATGTCAAGGCAATTTTCAAGTCATCCTGTGCTGCCTTACAGTGTCATCAATATGTATATACCTATTAGACTTCTAAGTTCTCCAGCTTCTTCCTTGGGGAAATTCCCATCCTTTAATTTGGAATGACTGGAACTACCAGCATTTAGATTTGTGTCTCATCCTTATAAAATGCAGGTTAAATCATCACTTACAGAATATAATTACCACACATACATATATTTAAATCCTTCATTTATTTTACTGGTGATTTGCATAAAAATACTTATTTATATAGAAATGTATATTAAAAGATTTTTCTTTGCCTTTCTCCTTTACTGAACATCATACCCACAATTACTATATACTAATGGGAATTGTATACTGATGAAGTTGCCCTAAATTTAATGATTTGACCCCCAAGCATCACATTATTTTGTTTAATTGCACTTGATCACAAGGCAAATTTCACTTTTCCCATGCCATAGATGGGGCTAGTCCTGCAAAGTACTGAGTATTTTCATATGCCATTAAAGTCAAAGGTTCCCCAGGGGCATTAAGTACTTTACAAAAATGTATCCTACGGTTTCAAGAGTTTATACAAAATAGCGCCCTGAATTCTCTTATCTGAAAAATATACTTGGTACTCCTGACCAAAACTATATATTTTGAGAGCTCAGGAGTGATATTTTGGGCCACTAATTCTACAGTTTAGAGCTAGATCCACAAAACAGCTTAGATGTGGTGACACTGAGCATCACCAAAAACAGATTTTAGATACTTGGTTCCCAGAATATTGTTCATACCAATGTTGTTAAGTTCCCTATTGATGCCTAGGGTCAGGTCAGTGCCTAAGACTAGGTTTTGCAACAGCCTACCCACTGAACAGGAGAATGCCTATGGTAAAGATGAGTGGATTGTATTTGATATCCTACCTGCCTCCCACATACACATCACTATGGGACACCAGGATTCAAAGTGACAAATCCATCGTGGATTTAATCCATTTGGGCATGAACAACTAGCTCACTTGTTTCTTTTAAAACGCAGATGTGTTTTAGGTAACAGCTAAGATGATAGAACATTGTAAGAGACCATGGCTTTCATCCTCAGAGGGCAGAGGTCAAGCCCACTTTTTCCATTTATATTACTTCATTACAGGCAATAGGCAAGTAAGTCTAGGAGAGGTGTACCCCTATAGTCCTGCTGAAACTGACACTATGGAGAAAATATTTCAAAATTCATGGAAGCAGAGAGAGATGGGAGTATGACTACTATAGCTCGGAGATGAGGACAGTCTCCATAGTTGAGGCTCCTTGCATTGCTTCTGCATCTTGTATTAAATGATCATTAGATAAAATACATAAATAGTGCTGGACAAATATGTGCTAGGCAGCAACTCATTACCTCTCATTTTTTGAATGAATGTATCCATGCTTGCTGTATTTTGCGCTGAACTCAATGCAGTGAGTATGTAAAGGTCCATTCAAAGCAAACCTCCCAGTTCAGGCCACTAAGGGGACTTCAGTACAAGGATGCCTAGCCTGTGAATTCCAGGCTGGATATTAGGAAAAACTCTCTCACTAGGAGGGTGGTGAAGCACTGGAACAAGTTACCCAGAGAAGTGGTGGAATCTCCATCCTTGGAGGTTTTTAAGGCCCAGCTTTACAGAGCCCTGGCTGGAATGATCTAGTTGGGGATAGTCCTGGTTTGATCAGGAGGTTGGATGAGATGACCTCCTGAGGTCCTTTCCAACACTAATTATCTATGATTCTATAATTCTAAGATGTTGTTGGCAGGGTTCACACCACCACCTGAGCCAGGTTGAGTGCTCCAAGCTCCTCAGGGCCCTGCTGCAGGCTCCTGAGGGTATTGCCACATAGTGCTGATCATGCAGTTCAGTCACATCTGCGTGTGGAGCTGGGGGCAGAGCAGAGTGCCACCACACCTGTGAACCCCTGCAAAGACAGCGTACAGCCTGGTAGGGAAGGCAGGGGTCAGGTCTGCCCCAAGGGGTGGCTAAGATGTCCACAGGATGCTTGAAAAAGAGTGAATTGAGGGTAGCTGGGGCTGCCTGGGCAGGGATGCAGCTTGGAGCCATCCTGCTGGATGGGGTTGGGTGCAGCACTAGCTTCCGCCGTGCCCTTCTGTGCCTGAACCTGAGCAAACCAGTGGGGGCAGGGCCACCACACCAAACACAGGTCCTCTTGGGATGATCATACATCCTGGATTGGTGGAGACAGTCTTGGGTTTCAGAGGCTGTCTCAGTGTCCCGATGTCACAGGGAGCCATTCCCAGGCCTGGTTGAGAACCTGTGGAGCACCCCAGAGGTAATTTGGATTTCCTTCTGGAAATAGTCTCCCCTTCACTTTCCTGTGACTCCTTGATGTTTCTTTGGGTTCCCAAAACGGAGGCTGCCCCAGGGGCTTCCCAGATCTCATCTTCACTCCCAAGCACACCCAGAGGTGAGGAGCTCTGGCCTAAAGGGCTAATTGCACAGCTCCATTACCACTCCGGCACCATACCCCAGGCCTCAGAGATGTTACACAGATGTTGGTCCCTCTGTTGGGGTCTCTGCCTACTTGGCCTTGGCCCCTTTAATCTAGTGAGGCCTTCTAGCATAGGCCTACTGTCCTGGACCTGGCTCCAAGACACTAGCTCAACTCAGTCTGTTCTGATCACCAGGCTCTGGCCCCTATCTGCTGCCCCTCACTGGTACCAGGCTCTTTAGACTCTGTGTAGCTGTGTCCCTCTGGCACTGGACCCCCTAACCCTTGTGTCTGCTTCACCCCCTGGTGCTATGTGGTTGTTTCCCTCGGGCACTGGACCCCCTGGCCCTATGTGGCTGTGCCCCTCAGGCACTGGGCTCTCAAACCATTGTCCAGTTGCACCCCTGTGGGCACTAATAAGGCCTCCACCTCCCCTTATAGCCTCATTCCATACCACTGGTTTTAACACTACAAGAAAAATGCTAAGCCCCATGGCTAATAAAAAGGATAAACACTATAATAGAGGCAGCATGCTTGCTTACGCTGTGTCTCTTCCTCACAGGATCACTTTTTCTTGTGCTCCAGCCTGCAGGGCTGGTTTCCAGTTTCCTGGGGTATTCAGGAGCCCACAATCTGCCACAGCCTGGGCTGACTGTCTTCTGGCTAGCTCAGCCCAGGGATTATATAGCTCTGGCCTGAGCTCTCACACAGTCATGTGACAGTCCCCACACAGTCAGCAAACCAGCCTACAGGGCTACCATTTAAACCCTGCTCTGCTGGCAGCCTGAACTCTGAAGACTCTGGCCGTAAAGGGGCTGCCTTGCTTTCTAGTAACTGGTCAGGTGTAACAGGGAAACTTAGGCCTTTGGAGAAAACTGAAGAAAAAGTCCTGGATTGGCAGGAACCTGCCAGCATACACCTGGTTACTGACCAACTCTATTGCACAGGTAATTTCTGGCTCAAAACCCAGCAAAGTCGGGAACAGAGAGCATCTGCCCCCACCCAGAGGCCAGGTGAGAATAGGGCTTAACCCTATTGGTGGTGGGGGAGGCTTTCACATAAGGAGAGATGGGGACTCTCTGAGCAAGGAAACAGGGACAGAGAACACTGGGAAGGAAATGGAAGGGGGCCAAGGAGATGGACATGAGGGGGAATACACACAGGACATTTTTTTTTTTTACCTTTTCAGTCAAATATAGTGCTAATAAATTTTGAGAGATACAAGCAACCAGTTGCTTTTAATAACTTATTAGGGATCAGTAGATATAGGGTGGAAAGTAGTTTGTCAAACATCTATCTGATGCAAAGTTTTCTTCTTCTAAAGCAGGGCTGTCCAACTGGCATCCTGTGGGCCACATACAGCCTGTGAGGGATTAATATGAGGCCCCCTGGGCTCCCATTCAACTGCCACTGCCCCATTGCTCTAGCTCTAGTGGCAGCAGCTAGAGTCTTGGGGTGTCTCCTCCCTTCTCCAGATTCTGCTGCAAGCCCCCACAAAGGGGTAAGGGCAGGGAGGCATGGCCTGCATATCATATGCTGGGGAAGCTGGTGGCCTGGGGCATCCATGTGGTATAGTCCAGTGGGAGAGCCTGCAGGTGGGAGCTGAAGATGAGCTGGGGCACCTGCAAATGTGGCAGGCACTCTAGAGGCCTGTGACCCCTGCTGGTACAGCTTCCATGAAGTGTGGGTCCCAGTTGTTTAGAACTTGGCCAACCCTGTTCTAAAGTATCTGGTGATGGCTACCACCAAAGACAGGACCCTGGAAGAGGAGGATCAGTATGCCGATTCTAAAGTTGCTAGTTTTCCAGAGATTTTGACAACTTTCTTTTCCTAAACTGCTTGTTAAATATATGAGGTGTGCCTATCCGACTTACAACAACTGCCAGTACTCCACTCAGTACCCTGTGCTTGCTCCTGAACTAAAGACATGTCTTATTAGTACATATGAAGAACCACATTAAGATAGCTGCCATGCTTTTAGTCAGGGTTGTAGTGTGTGTGGTATGAATATAGTATGTCTCAGTATGGTGCTGTCTAGCACAGTACAGTAATTGAGCCATACGGGGAACATCTATATGTGCACTTTACTGTGGAGTTGACTAGCTTCACAGTAAAGCATCACTATCTACACGTGGCACTATTAGACCACAGTAAACTAATTAACTCTGCTGTAGCATGGTACTGCCCGACACAAATACTATCGTATGGTGGAGTTATTTACTCTGCTACAGTGCACATGTAGATGGTAAAAAGGGCTGGCTATGGCAGGAGGGTGCCACAGTGCAGAGGCTGCCTATTGGCCAGCCTTACACTATAGCATCCTCATGTCCCAGCCATCCCCTCCACAGCATGTTGAGCCAGGTCAGAGCAGCTTGGGCTTGCAGGCTGACCCCCGGGCCTTCCGCTAGCCACAGATGCACCACCCCAATTCAACATGCTGTGGTCCCAGATGCACATGTAAACTTTACACCTGGAAGCAATAAACTCTGGCATGAATTGTGCCATAGTTTATTCACCCATGCTAATTTCACATGTAGATACACCCACAGACATGCCTTTTGACAACTAACCGTTTTTTCCCAGACCTATTTACATTTCAATGGTTACTGCAAGATAGAAATTGTTCTGGTACAGAGCTGTACAATTACTTAGAAAAGAAATCAAGCCTCACAAATAATCTTAAACATTTTTGAAGAAATGTACTTGGATGTACCTCATCTGTATTTGTTTTCAAGGACTAGGCTAGGAAATGAGTATACAGGCATAAATATTTAGAACATATCAAATTTTAAATGCTACTTTAAGAATATCTATGGAATGTAAATTCCCCAATTCATAATTCACATTGGAAATCTAAGACCTATGCTCATCCAAGCAGAAAAAAAAATGTAGCATGTATTACCAATACATTACAAAACAGCACAAATTTTGAAAAATGAATATTTGCAATAATCTTCTCACAGAGAATCTTCAGAGCAAAAATTAATCAAAGAAATAATTTAGTGAATAATTAATACACAGATAAAATATCAATCCATATACAATCCATGTGGACAACTCATAAACAGAAAGAGAAATAAATTTCACAAATAAGTGTTTTGTTATGAATTATTCACCTACCTCCATTTCCGCATAATAAAAAGGACATTTTTCTCTCAGTTACACTGATGTAAATTTTAAATAACTCCATTGACTATTTATCTATTCCAACCTACAAATATTTCTAGATAAATATTTCTAGGGTACCTGGCACCGAACCTTGTCAATACTTATGTGGACTGACAGGATCTAGAGTCATATTTTGACTTCACTTTCCATCTAAGACTCTGAAAGTATTTTACACATATGAATAAAATAGGAAATTATTAATATATTCATATGTCCTAAAGCTAAATGAGACCATTAGATCACCTAATTTGACCTCCTATATTACACAGACCAAGGACTCTCCAATTATTCCCGTTTTAAGTCCAATGATTTGTGCTTGAGTAGTGTATTTTATCTCATTAAAAATATGAGGAAAATGGAAAAAGAGAAAGAAAGAGCCAGACTGAAATTGATCTTGTAGTTACCTTTGCTTAGCTGTTTCACAAAATTTAGGCAACCAGGAGTGTGAAATCGACAGTGGTAGGCACCTTGGATCCCTAGATAAGAAGATGTAGGTGCCTCCAAAAGGCAATCCAGATTGACTAGTCTCTGGAAAAGAGCGGGGCAACCATAGCCAATAGGAGCCTTGGTCCAGGAAGATGATCCAAATTGACAGTGTTAGGCCCTCTTATTGGCAATGGAGAGAACTGCCATCCTAGAACAATCCTGAGCACCAAGATGATGAGTAGAAGCGTGGGCAGATCCAGGATTTACAGAAAGGGGGTGTGGCACACTGTGCCTCAGACCATGGAAGATTGGGGTGAGGTGTGGCTGGAGCCTCAGGGTTCAGCAGGCGACAATGGAAAGTCAGGAAGGGAGTAGGTTCACAAAGGATGGGGGAACCCATATTTTGCCTCCCATCCTGCAATTGACACCACTACCACTGGATGATTTGGGTGGGGGAAGGGGGCAGTAGAACTGCACCTGCCCTGCTCTGGCAGGGGGCTGTGAAGAGGGCTATGTGGGATCCAAAGCTTGCCAGGGGACAGCTGCAGCAGCACATAGTTTCATCCTTCCAATGCCTGCTTCCTGCCCTCCCCTACCTGCTCCACCCCCCATTCCCTGCTAGCCAGGAGCAGATGCTGGAAGGAAGAACCTGAATGCTACTGCCACTGTCCCCATTTGAGCTAGGTTCACTACACAGCTGCAATGCAAAGCTATGCAATGCAAGGTTGAAGGGGGTTAGGAGCAGCTCTGGGGCTCCCTCCATGCCAGCACTAGCCAGGGACAGTTATATAGGTGAACTGTTTTGGACATAGTTTAGTGATGTTTGCCAGACAAGGCTGGTGAAGAAACAGGAATCATTGGAAAAGGGTAAAGAAAGACAAAGCATAGCTCTGGGTGTGAAGAGGAAGTTGAAATGTATTCAATGTAGTAGCTCACTATGACTTTAAAAAGAGAGTCTGGGCTGAGGGAGACTGAGCACAATGGGTACTACCATATATCTTACTCAAATGGGCTGTACTAATTTATCCTTGTGGTAGGTTCACATCGGTATGTTTGCTCTATATGGACCATGTGTTTTGTAGTCATGCTGTGTTGGCTGCATTTCGTCTTCATAGCTGGTTTCCATTACTGAACACATGCAGCTTTTGCCAGCAGTTTAATGACAGATAATGTATTTAACGAGGTTTCCTTGTACGTGTTTATAAGACGAGAGGCTTATTTACACTATCTTGAGGGGTGGGGGGTGCAGAGGGAAATGTCATCATGTATCTGAGTAAATATTGTAAATAAATACATACACTGATTGAAAATACAACCTCAGTGGCCATATTTAGTTTCAAACCATCACAGTCACCCCTATAATAAATTCATTCATGATACAAATCACCAGAAAATTCTGACAAGATCCAGGAATTCTTTTTATTGCCTCACAAATAAGGAAAAGCAGAGCAGATATGTAGTACTCCATAAGCCTATGCATTTTATGTAAATTCCTGCACACTCCATTGCTCGACTCAAACAAGTTCACAGCTTGTGAATGATGTGATGCAATAATATACTAACCTTGAATGGATATGAATATTTAGAGAATACTCATATCATCAGTGAAGGGTATTTAAAGACACAACATGCAGTGCTATAAAGGTTTATGTCATGAAAACATTTATATATTAACAACATTTCAATTACAGTGTAGCTACCATATGAATAGCAAGGTTATAACAGGATGGATTTTCTAGAATACTGGCAAAAGAGAAATTCAAGTCTTACCCAGGGGACAGATGAAACAAACAAGTACAATATCTGTGACTTTCTAATAATCTCCACTTTTGCATCTGAAAAAAATGTCCATGAATCTTTTCTGCACTGAATTAAATGAGCAAAATTTAAATGATGTTTGCACACTTTCAGCTCTGAAAGAAGTTTAAAACCAGCTTGTCCTATATAAATCCTCTCCTTGTTTTTGCTCATTACTGGAACTAAAACAAATATATTTTCTGTTTTCAGAGGTCTAAAATATATCATTTATCAGCTTGACATTTAAATATATTTTGAATAGAATTCAGACAGAAAAATCATTTGTCTGTTTCTATCAGATTTATGATTTCTATATAAATAGTCTGAAATGCACATCCCATCTGTACTGCTCTTACATAAATTACCCTTCCGTGTGATTTATCAAGTATTTTCTCTATGTGGGAATGATTAGCTCATTTACACATCATGGGGGTGGGACTCCAACAGCTAGCAAATCAATCTGATGCCAAGTGATGTCATTGGTAGGTGTGTTGTCAAAAGATCAAGGGAAGTGATCGTTTTCCCTCTATTCAGCAATAGTGAGACCACATCGCTAGTGCTAGCTCCAGTTTTGGGCCCCAACTACAGAAAGGATGAGGACAATTTGGAGATAGTCCAGTTGAGGGCAACAGAAATGGTTATGGGGCTCGGGCACATGACTTCTGAGGAGAGGCTAAGGAAAATGGGCTTTATTTATTTAGTCTGCAGAAGAGAAGACTGAAGGGGGATCTTTTACTTTAACTTTAACTACCTGAAGGGTGGTGCCAAAAAGGATGGAGCTAGACTGTTCTCAGTGGTGGCAGATGACAGAACAAGAAGCAGCGGTCTCAAGTTGCAGCAAGGGACATTTAGGTTGGATATTAGAAAAAAAAAAAAAAAAAAAAAAAGTGTCTCACTAGGAAGGTAGTAAAACAGTGGAAAGGGTTACTCAGAGAGGCTGTGGAATCTCTATCTTTGGAGGTTAAGACCCAGCTAGATAAAGTCTTGGCTGGGATGATCTAGTTGGAGATGGTCCTTTCCAACTCTAATTTTCTATGACTGTATGATTCTTGAATCCCTTAGCTTAGACATTTTTCCTACAAATAATCTTGTGTATTCTACACCAAGATGTTCATTTTCATTGTTTTAGAATTTGATTTCAAGTTCAGTATTCTCTCTCTCTAGTTTGACATGGCTTGCGTTGATAATACTGGTGAGGATAATAGCCAAGTTTCAAGGAGCTATAGGTAAAGTAGCAGGTTCGTTTAAACTAACATTATATTAGAAAAACATTTAGTATTATCTGAACTGACTGATTCCTATTGGTTTTAATAAAATAAATTATTTCCCCACAAAGTTGTAGTGGTTGAGGTTTCCACTGATTTCCATTTCATATGCCTAGTTTTTTTTTCATATATTACACACACACACACACACACCCCTATAATAGATATGCATTCCCTTCCCCAATTATTTCTGGTTTTTCTTTCTCTCCCTCTCCATTCCCTATAGACAAGCATAAGCGAGCTCAGACTTAGGATAAGCTTTAACATTTTTATTTTGGTAGCAAGTTTTTGGTTTTGGATATCCACTGTTTTATATTGTATTATTATTAGGTTTGTATTGATTCTTACTGTTGTATATTGTATTATAATCTTTTTCATATTGATTTCTATTGTTTCATATGGATATTGTATGGTTTAGGTCTGTGTTTGTAAGTGAACCAAAGTAATGTTAATCTTCCATTTTGTATGTCAAGTCTCCATCTTGTGCCCTCTGCCCGGGCATCCCCTGTGTCACAACTGTATGAGTCACGTACCCTTCCCATGTAGACTGGTTCCCAGATGAATGACAGTGATTGGGAATGATTGAAATACAATGGTAGCAGCCCTCTACTGAATGGCCTGTAACGACCAGGCCATCACCTCGCATTGATTCATCCAGGAACCATGGACCTCACCCAGGAACAGAGACAAGAACCCAGCATTTGAAAGACAAAAGACCCTGCAGAACCAGCAACTCTCACCATTGTACCCCACCATTACAGACACCCGAAACTACACATCCCTTCATGGAGCACACATGCTCAATACCCCAGGGACTGACCCTTGCCTGGGCATGCCTCCTGTCACTAGGGTCACACAAGGTCTGCCCCTATAAAAAGGGGCAGTGAAGACAGACCCAGGGGGACACCCACTCCATCTGGACCAGCACCATGCCACAACACCTATCCACCCAGAGGCCCTGCTGGTGACCCCCCTCTGGACAACACCTACTGGACAAGGATCCCTTTCCAGCCTGGATAGGTAGTTATCACCCCCCACCCCATCTTCAACCAAGGACTTGGACTCTGCTTCTCTTCCCTACCTGGGCTCCAACCCAGTCTCTTTCTCCTGCTGTCATTGTGTGTGTGTGTGTGTGTGTGTGTGTGTGTGTGTGTGTACACCAATAACTTCATGGGGGTGTGTAGTGTGTTGTTTGTGTAATATAACTGTTATTTGAACCCCTAAGTTGGGTTTTGCTTTACTATGGTTTGGCCCTGCTCCAATCTCTGCTCCTCACCCCTCTAACTTCTGTCTCATTTCTCCCTCTCCTGCTTCTGCTTCTGGCTCACTGCTACCTCCAACACCTGTCCTGAGCTCCTCCCTGCCTCCAAACCCCTTGTTTCTTTGCCCTTATCCCCACTGCCTTTTCCTTTTCCCCTGAGCAACCAGGTTTCTGCCTCAGTTTCCTTCTTGGCTGTCTCCTCCTTGCCACCACTTATTTGCCCCCCCCCCCAAATAGCTCAGCTGTCTGCCTCAGTTTCCAGCCCCAGTCTACCTTAAGTAAACCCAAGCCTCAGTTCCTCAGCCAGCTTCTGTGTAGTCCACTGGTTCCAATCCTGGTTCTGGCAACTGTCACTCCCTACACTTAACTCTCTCTCTCTCACCTGAAACTTCCCCCCAAGTATCCCAGGTACCCCAAGCACACACATACCATCCAAGTTAGGAACTTACCTGTGTGTGTATATTATATATATATATATATATATATATATATATATATATATATATATATATATATTTTTTTTTTTTTTTTTTTTTTTTTTAACCACACACACACACACGTTGCAACTAAAGATTGATATGTTGCCCTGTGGGGTCAAGCCAACTCTCAAGATCTCAATATTGTGCTGTTAGATAGGAGGGTGTGACACAATTGCACATATACAAACACACAAATCAATTAGGTGCATACACACACACACTACCAGCTCAGGCACATACACATCCAAACCAGCCTGGCAAACCTGCCAAATGGCATACACACACACACACGCCATTCTGTGCATGATATACAAATTAGTGATCTGTGTCTAACTTTTGGGGTGTATAGTGTATGTGCTTGAATTGGTGATAGGTATGCATGTGCCTAGGCTGGTTTGGATGTGTATGTGCCTGAGCTGGTAGTGTGTGTGCGCGTTTGTGCTCACACGCTCACCTAATTGATTTGTGTATTTGTATATGTGCAATTGTGTCACACCCTCCTAATGCACAGTAGCAAAAGTGCATGCCTTTTTAGTGATTGTAATGCACAGTAAACTATTTCTACTGTGCATTAGAATACTAGCACTATTTTTAATGTGACACTTTAATGAGGAGTAGAGTAGTCCACTTTGCATTAAAGTACACATGTAGAAAAGCCCACTACTATCTAAATATAGCATATGTTAAATGCAATGTGTAACAATACTCTTACTTTCATAATTGATATTGAAGTAGTTGTAGAAACTTGACAATTATCACTGCATGGCATATTTACAGTTAAGGATGCTTAAACATTCCCTTTGAAAGCCATTATATTATAATGGAGACTCCTTCCCCTCTGATAAGCCTACTAAGATATGACAGCTCTTTTGAACAACTTCAAATGCTTAACAATATTTTTTTGTATCTTTTCCACTCCACTTGCAAAATCTGGATGTAAACAATGCATTTTTAATCTCGCTAAAATTATATCGACAAATATGTAACATTTTCCATTGCTTTGTTAGCATATGTGGTTTCTCCTAATAGAAAACAACATGCTTTTTCTGTTTACTGCAGCTCTGGTCCCATTTTTATTTTCTAAGTGTCTGAATAAAATACAGATATCAAAATTTGATTAATCATTTAAATTATGTCCAATTTTGCACTTCCAAGTTCAAGATCAGAGTTGGAAGTAGAAGTGGCAGAATTCCATAAAAAGAGGCTTTTCTCAGACTATTTGCAGTCTACTTAGAAGCAAAAATGAAACAGATCCAAAGAATTCTAGTCTCATGAACTAAATTGTTTGTATCAATTAGATAAGTTTCAATCTTTAGGGTGTGTTGGAGATATATCCATGAGATTTTGATAGCTGTTTAGGGTAAGGAAAATGTTCTCATGTGAATAATCCAGCTCCCTATATCATTTATAATATCTTTCAATATTATTCCCTTTAGTGTTCTACCTCATCAATTCTTAATTATTTTTAGTCAAAGTGCATCCCTTGGAAATCTGTCCCAATGCTTAAAGGCTCTAAATAATTTTTTTCTTGGTGCTTAGTCCCCCTCCCATTTTTTCATTTTTCCTTTCAGCCATTACTTCTTTTTTAGCCATTTTTGATAACAAAAATAATCTTCTCTCTTGATGTTTTTTCCTAGAGGCATTTTTCTAATATCATGTTCACCCTCCACCCTTTTAATCTAATTTTGCTAGGCTATATAAATTAATCTCCTTCACATTTTCAGCTAAATTCAGTACTCGAATCATTTGGCAGAGTCTTCTTGAATGGGTTGAGCAAGACAACTAAAAAAAGCTAATCTGTAAAGTATGTTTTTCATTATTATTGTTGTTGTTGTACCTGAGAATCAGAACATTATTCGCTAGGAACTAGGCAAACAGATTTAGAGACCTTAAATTTATTTACAAATCATTTTAATTGTTGTCTTTTTAATTAGTGCACTCTATTTTTAGATATAGAAATGTTAGTGCTAATGGCCAAATTACATTCTTCAACACTCGTATACAGTTCCAACTAAAATGACTAGCAGCTGTCACTAAACTTCTGAAGATAGAATTAACTAAAACTGAGACAGACTTTCCATTTTATATTGTGTTCCATGTTCAAGATTCTGGATATGCTGAGAGATGCATGAAGCTACACTTTTCTGAATAAGGGATGCTTGTCTGTAGGACAGTTTATAGTGCTAATTACTGTTTGCTGGAGGTATAATGGAGGAAAGGGGGTGGGTGTGTGTGTGTGTGTGTATAAAATGAAACAGACAGAGAGAGAGGAATGAAGTTGAAACTATGTGGAAAAAGTAGTAATCCTGAAGTTTCTGTTCTTTATTAAAAGATAAGGAACTTTAAAAATCTTTTGCATTTTCTGGTATTAGTTTGGTGAATGGATTATGGTTTTGTGTTTTTCATTTTCAGATGCAGCCGGGGCAGGTCTACATGAGACACCACATCACCATAGTGATGAGCTACGATGATGTAACTTGTCACTACAGTGTCATAGCATCAGTGGGCACAAACCATGACACCAATGCTACTGCATAGTAGGGCTGGAAAGGACCCATGCACAGCTACTGTGCAGTCCATTTAGTACTAAATGACTGCGCAGTAACAACTGAGCAGTCAGGACACGTGTAGATGCTCCCACCCACTGTTTTTTTTTGAACTAGGAATTTTTCTTTGAAGTCTGTACTCAGCCTGGAACTAGTGATATCCTGAGTGACAGTGCCATGAGTAGTTTAAAAGTAATTTTAGCTTGACTTATAATGAAAAACTATTTAGGTCAACTACAGTAAGATGAACTCTCTTTTAAAATAAAGTGGGATACATATGTCTAATAACAATTATTTAACAAGATACATATGAAATTTTTTGTGCCATCATACCTTGGTGTAGTATAGATTTTACTTATGGCATCTTGTTTCTTTCTACCCATGCATAGGCAGTAGCACTGTTGGCTAGTAGACAGGCAGATCACCTAGAGACTGATGGTTTGATAATCATAGGAAAAAACTAATGAAATTGAAAGAGGAATGAGCAAAATGGGAAGTATTAGATCCAAAGGCTAGTCTGTTCAAACTATACATATAATATTCGTGAGCAGTGTCATTTCTGATGCTTTATGAATTACATAAATACCAAGGAATTTCAATTTGTTCTTTAATGGACAACATCTTAGCATACTGATTTTCCTTATTTAACCACCTAACCTACAATTTAAAATCTCCCAAACCATCTCCCCTCACATTAACTATAGAAATTGCTCGGAAGAAAATGAAGCACAGCAAAAGCATTGAATGTATGCGAGTTGTTTCATAGAAATCATAGAAAAAAAAAAATAGGGCTGTAAGGCATCTCAGGTGTTCATCAAGTCTAACCCTATGGTCCAGGCTGGGATCATCCTTGTCAAAACCATTTAATCTAAATGTTTGAAAAACCTGGCCTTAAAAACTTACAGGGAGACTCCATAATTTAAGTGATACGTTTAAATGTATAACACCTTCATTGTTAGAAAGTTCTTCCAAATAGTTCTTCCTAAATTTCTCTTATTGCAATTTAAAACTATTATTGCTTGTACTATCTGTGGCAGCCAGAGATAATATACTACCACCATCCCCTTTGTAATTCACCATTCAGGTTTGTCCAAGACTGTTATTAGATCCCTCTCCTCCACTTTCTTCCTCCTTCTAGTCTTATCTTCTCTAGATAAATACAAAGTCTTACAACATTTTATTGTTAATCAAGTTTCTAGACTTCTAATATTTTTTTGGTGCTTTTTGCTGGACTCTTTCCGATTTGTCCACATCAGTTGCTCTCAACCTTTTTTTAGACGCAAGGCACTCCTCAATAGATTCAAGTTACCTCTCAGAAAATTCTGTCTCTTAGTTTTTTGGCTACAGAAGAATAATGAAGAAATTCTTCTGTTGCAAAGAGCTCTTAGAAAGACCACAACAGGTCAGAATGTTTTTAACAAAATGGATTGCCATTTGAATTTTCTGTTTTTATCTTATGAATCATGTTTGCACATCT